>NC_141990.1:238001301-238301301 GCF_049901715.1 Pseudonaja textilis
GGGAGGGGCAAGCACAGGTGCGCGGGTGGGTGAGCGCCTATGATGTTCATGGCCATGCGTGAGTGGGCTGAAAGTGCTGTGATGAGGCTCACACAAATGGGGTTGCAAGCACCCGCAATGTCTGAGTGGGACGAGTGCCTGCAACGATGCTTGCATGAGTGGGGCTGTGCGCATGCACAGAGGCATGCGTACCAGCCGGCCACTCACATGTCAGGGTGGTGATAAGACTGTGGCCCACAAATTGAGGACCTCTGTTCTACACTTCTCAGTGGGACTTTGTGTCAGATGAGTGACTATATCAGTTTGATAAATGAAATAAATAAAAATATACAAACCAATACATTTTATACGGTGTGGATAAAAACAGCGGGCTTACAGGATGATTAACTTTGGGGTGATCACCATGCTTTTTTTTCATTTCCTCGTATTTAGCTTCTTCTTGGTGCCTCTTTTCTTCATCCAGTGTTTTTAAATATTCCCTCCTTTCATGTTCTTTCATCATCTCATATTTCTTAAACTCCTCATGACGGGCTTTGTCATAGTTTTCTAAGTCATGTGTTGCCTGCAAATAAGAGGAGTTAAAAATTTAAACAAAATCTGTTTTTCCCCCCTAGAGTGAGCATAAACATTGTGCTAAGCAGCATTAAGAAACTCCTGTTGACCAGGCCATCTTCTCGTTTCCCTCAAGATATTTCTCTTGGGATATATGCAAGTTCGTAAATAATTCATGAACAATAAATTCCACAACCACCTTCTTCAGATGAACAGAAAATAAAGATTTGAAGAAACTTAGAATTACTGTTGGATATTAAATATCTTCCCTGCATCTAGACTTAAGAGTAAATGTGAAGTAAAAGGAATTTTTAGCCCTACTATCTAAACTACAGGTGGTCTTCATTTAGTGACTGCCTTGTTTAACAACCATTCACAAACACAACTGTGATGAAAATGTACCTTTATGACCAATTCTCACATTTATGATCTCCACAGATCTCTAAAGCAAAGAAAGCTGAAATAAGATCATAGGCAAAATTGCCGTTTCACTAAGTTTTTGATGATGTTATGTAGTTGTGTAATGACACTTCTGCAGAATTAAACCCAAATTCTATTCTTTTACTCATCTAATATTTTAATTAGATACTTTAATGAGCATTTTAATATTCTTCAGCATCTTATGTAGTTCATTTAATACTTTAATTGTCCCCCTCAGGGAGAACTCAGCACTATTTCCTTAATCCCCTGCTTCACTTATGAAGAAGGTACACATGGTGTTACAGGAATTATCTATCACGAATTATCAGATAGTAAATGTTACTGACACTAGGGGGTGCTAAAAGCTCATTTTTTAAATGTTTCTGCCTCCATCTCTGGAAAATAAGAATAAAAAAATTGACTTATTTTGAAGTGTGATTGTTAACAGTTACTGTCACAATTAAACTGACTGGCCCTGGACGTTTTATTTTATTTCATTTATTTGTAATGTTTTTATTTTATTTTATTTATTTTTAAATTATTTTATGTCTTTTATTTATTTTATTGATTACATTTGTCTGCTGTCCATCTTACTTACTCTGGGTGGCTTGCAACATTAAAAGCAATAAAATCATAAAAGATCAATATTTCTAGAAACAATAAAAATAGAATAAACAAAAATATCTTTGAAACAGAGGGGTGCCATTTGGACTCACCATGTTTGAAAGCAGCCCTCAAACACCCCCAAAGTGATTACCACAAATTTGTTTCAGTGTTCTGGTATCAGAAAAGGGAAATTATTAAATATAGGCATAGACACATTAAATATTTAATTAATTAGTTTTAGATCTTCACCCAGTTTTTGAAATACAGCTCCTAGCACATCACTCAAAGTATAGACTCAGAGGAGGCTGTGCATTTAGATTTGGGTCATTTTTAAAATAAATGATCCAGTTTGGATAGTGTTGAAGTTGCTAGCCTCGAAACCAAGAGACTGTGAGTTCTAGTCCTGACTTAGGCATGGGAAGCCAGCTGGGTGATTTTGGGCCAGTCACTCTCTCTCAGCCCAACTGGGTTGTTGTTGCAGGGAAAATAGGCAGAGGAAGGAATATTATATATGTTCACCGCTATGAGTTACATACAAAGTAATAAAGGTAGGGGGACGAGATCTAATAATAAGTAATAAATATATGCACAATATAATATATGCTTTTCAACCATTCATTTTGATGGCCTACAAAATAGGAGAGTTGATCATGAACGAATTAGTCCCAGATGTGTTTTTCAAAAGACAGCTGGACTTTGTTTTTCCTTGAAGACGTTTCACTTCTCATCCAAGAAGTTTCTTCAGTTCTGACTGAATGGTGGAAGATGGAAGGATTTCTATCCCTCGCAGCAATCCTTTCCCCCTCCTCCATTCACTCTTGGAGGAGAAGTGAAACGTTTTCAAGGAAAAAACAAAGTCTAGTTGCCTTTTGAAAAAGCACCTTAGGGACAACCATGACTTGGATGACTGAGAATCTCCACATGCATGGACCTCTAAGGTGTGGGAAAAAAGGGTTGTTTTCTTGCGGCTCAGCTGGGAAGAGAGGGGCATTACTTTCCTCCTTCCCTCCTGCAGCAGGGACTAGCACAGCTTCCTTCATAGGAGTCCACCCTATCTTTATTTTTTATTTTTCTGCTCAACCATTCCTGATTCTCAGAGACTACCTAGAGAAGTTTTCTTGGGAAAGTTTTTCAGAAGTGGTTTGTTATTGCCTCCTTCCTGGGACTGAGAGGTTGACTGAGCCAAGATACCAAAGTCAGGAATAGAACTTAAAGTGTTCTGATTTCTAGTCTGATGCCTATAAGCCAGGAGTGGGATTCTACCAGTTCGCACCTATTCGCTAGAACCGGTTGTTAGCATTCTAAGCAGTTTGGAGAACTGGTTGTTTGAAGAAATTACTGGCCTAATCCTGTAAGGCAGGCAGGAAGGAAACATTCTTGTGTTGCTTACAGAAACTGCTTCTCCGTTAATCCTTATTACATTTTTGGCAGGACTAGACTTCCTGTCTCTGGAACGTCTCTGGAGTTTTTTCCCCTCCTTTGCTGGTACTTTGCTTGTGTGGAGTGACCACTCAAAGTTACAATGGCACTGAAAAAAGTGACTTATGATCATTTTTCACACTTACGACTGTTGCAGCATCCCCACGGTCATGAGAGGCCAGGCCACGCCCAGCCAATAACATGACCACCAAGCCACGCCCACCAACTAAGCCACGCCTACAGAACCACTTGTTAAAAATTTGAATCCCACCTCTGGCTTCTATTACTAGTCTGATGCCTTAACTATTACTCTAACTGGCTCTACATACTATCTTTACACATTCATTTATTTCAGTTATATTTTTCATATCTGCAGTTCTGTTCCCCGATGGAAGCCCTCAAGAGAGAGACCATCTCTTTTATTTATTTTTTAAAGTTAAGTTTTAATTAGTAAGTTAATTAATAAATGCAATGGTTCATTTATCCGTGGAGCAGTGTTAAACAAATGTATACTTCATACTTTAAAGCTATTCAGGATCTGCTGCATTGAAGAAGCTTTTCCCGCCATCACTTTTTAAGTTGCAAGTGAGATGATACCTTTCTAACATTGCAAAATAAACTGTACTATTATTTGGAAAACTGGGCAGATTTAAACTTATTTGAATACTAATTAAACAGACTGTTAATCCAATAAAACAAGATTGGTTAACTAATATAAAGTTACTTCCAAGTATAACAAATTGTGAGAAGGAATTAAATTGGCTCAGTTTAAAGGTTTAAAGACTTAGTAAAAATATAAAGCTGCTTATATTGGCTTGAGAACCTTCATTCCATGATGCACTCACTACAAGGAACACAAGCAGATGGGTGGAGGGCACTTGTTAAGTGCACAAAACTTGTGTAACACAACATTATACTATGGATCCAAATGGAGTTCCAAGTTAAGATTCCCAAGATAATTATGAAATATATTTAAAACTGATAAATTAAGAGAAAATTTCAGACCAATATAGAAAAAATAAAATAAAAAGAGAGAAAACAAACATCTGAGAAAATATTTGCTGGACACTTACAGCTTTGATTAGCATGTCTAAATCTTTAACTTCAAAAGTGTGAGGGTTTTGATGGTTCAGATGCTCAAACTGTTTGAGAAGAGCTTGATGGTCTATGCCAGAATCTAAAAGCAACCCACACAAAAAACAGAACCATGGTAACTACATTGATAGATACAATACAACAAGCACTGGGTAGAATTCAAGAGCATATCTTAAAAGACAATTCATATTTTATGAAGATATTCACAACCTACAGCATTTCACGAGATTCAACGGAGGTTTTAAATTAGATGAAAAATGCCCAGGCAATGTAAAAGGTAACATGGTGTTGTTGATGATGTTGTTGCTACCAAGATAGAATCAAACATATAGACCCAGACTCCAGATTTTTATATTGACTAGCCCAGATCTTGAATTGTTTTCGGTCCTGTTGATAGGATGGCTTCCTCCATGGCATGTGAGGATAATAGGCCTGCTCAGGACAGGCCAAATTGCTTGGGGTGATTCCTCCCTCTAATCTGAAGACAATTTCTCAGTTGGCTTGGCTTAACGTCTGCTTATGTGGAGATTACAAAAATCTGCTTGACCTTAATGACAGGGACACGGTGTAGAGAGAATGAGAATATATGCCAGTCAGGAAAAACTATTGATAAGAGACAGAAAAACCTGTATAACTGGACCAGCATTGGGCGCTTGAGATTATGAATAAATTTAGGATGCAAAAGACAGTGCTTGGGTGTTTAAATAAGAAGAAGAAACATCCAAAGTATTCTTAATGTAATGACATTTTTAGAGAAGAACGTCTCTACTTTTGCTACTTGTTGACATGCCATGCAGTCCAAGCAAAATGCAGGTTTGCAGCTACAAATTAAATTATTAAATTATTTTCCCACAGACTTTTTTTTAATACGCTTGACAATTTTTACTAAGGAAATAAAGGCACACTAACCATTTCCAAATCAGGAAATTATAATCCTATCCCTCTCCAAAGAATTATGCCTTTTGGGAGCCTCTATATAAGATGAAGAAAATAAATTTTAAAGTCACAATATTTTATTAGTAATATTATTTATTATACCCTATTGGAGTATAATCAGAAAGTTTAAAAAATTGATATAAAATGTTCAGATCTCCATTAAGGCAACATTGGTTGGTATGAAGTGCTTTCTTCCTGTAGCCCACTCTATCTTTGTAACATTTGAGAAGTGACCTGCAGTGTAGTGATATGATTTGGAATGGAATAGATTTAGTCAAAATAAGAGAAGGAAAAAAGAAATGTAAAAGGGATAATTGTGTAAAACTGGCCCTAACTCTCCAACTTATCTTCTGGTGTTGACATACACGTATTGTTTTTCTATGTCAATATTGAAAGGGTTTGCCATTGCCTTTGTCTGGATTGTTGCTTTTTAGGATTTTCCACTTTGGTCTACATACCAAGAACTTCCTGGTTGGTTCTATCTAAACACTATTGATCTGATTCTGTTTAACTTTTTGAAATGAACCAGAGCCACTTAATTTTACCATCTGCTGTAGGGAAGATTAAAACTGTTCCACGATCAAAGTGGTCATTACATATGATGAATTTTCATGATTTGAAAATTGGATTATTATCTGAAATACTGCATTCTTCCTACACAGAGGTTTACTTGAATGGTTTATTTAAAAAAAATAACACAAAGCTACATGGCAATGTCACAATGGAAACCCGTTCTTTAAACTGATTCAATTTCACACCATTTATTTTGCAGATGTTGTTTTTTCAGAGTGAGCTTGTCATTCTCACCCCTAATTTTTGAGAACAAGAATATGTAATGAAGTAAAAAAAAACCCCGAAAGGAACAGTTTTATCTGAATCAAACACAGCTGTAAATGAAGGAGAAAATTGAAACATTATTGCTAATTCATCCATTTTCCCCTTTGTCTGCTTACCTTGATATGCATCAATCTTGGCTTTGATTAGCATCCTTAATCTTGCAACTTCTTGTCTTTTCAGTTCATCCAGCTTTGTTCTCACCTTATGGCCAACTAAGTCTAGCTCTTTGCTAAACTTTCCATTCTGTCAACAAAGCATTGACATAAAACAAAGCATTGACATAAAACAAAGCATTGACATAAAAAGTCATCACAATTATTTTTCTAGAGGATAATTTCATTGGTTACCAATGTATAACTGAATGCACTAAGTAAAATAATAATATATTCTCCTAAAAGAAACCAAGATCTGAAATTTTCAAACCCCCAAGCAAAACTTTAAAAGCAGAGGGCAGGAGCACTGATGACAGAGGTGGTATTCAGAAGGTTCTGACCAGTTCTGGAGAACCATTAACAGAAATTTTGGGTGGTTCGGAGAACCAGCAAATGCCACCTCTGACTGGCCCTGTCCCCATCTATTTTCTACCTCCTGAGCCCCAGCTGATTGGCTGGGTCCTCTTTTGCTGCCCTGCACAGAACAATGGAGCTGGAAACCAGGTTAGTGGGGTAGGGAGAGAATGGAGATTTTGCAATATCCTTCCCCTGCCACGCCCACCAGGCCACACCCACAAAACCGGTAGTAAAATTTTTGAATCCCACCACTGATTGATGAGTATCCTTTTTACTTAATAATTCAGTGAAAAACAGTAAACTGATTAAAAAGATCCTAAATAGCATATATATCAAAGACTGGTAATGATGTAACAGAGTTTATGTACAATTTCTGTCCATCCATCTGTCCGTCCATCCATCCATCCATCTGGCTTACATGACCTCCCATCTCACCAAAACTAACTATGGGTGGCATAAATTAATCCAGTAAAATAATCCAATTTTCAGCTCCTAGACAGATTTTTGAGACACTTACCCCCAGAGGCAGAGCCTTCAGCACTAGCAGCAATTTGTGTTTTCTCTGAAATGCTTTAATAGATGTGTCACTAACAGTATTTTGAAGCAAATATATTTAGACTACAATTATGTACAATATGCAGCATCTTCTACATCACAATCACTCTGAATTGTCATTTCTATATTGAACTGAAATCTTTGGAATGGATGACACCAAAAACACATGTTGTAACAAGTCATACCCTGATACTGAGATGATTTGGTTTATTAAAATGCACCCTGGAAAAGTCTGCACAATAATGTTTTTGTTTAACATTAATTTCACAGGTAGTTTCCCAACACTATGTCTCAGCTGTTGTTTTTCGTGCTGGGAGTCAGAAAGGAAAATCATTCCTCACTTGAAGTGAGCTGCTGCTTATTAGCTATTGAATACCAAACTACCTTTGGTTGGCCTGGTTGAAATCCATCAGACAATGGGCAAAGTTGCATAAGAGAATATGGATTAATGGATATTTTAATCTGGATGAAACATTTGTTCCAGGGTAGTAGAAAAAAATAACACAACTCAAGAAGATCACAGCATAGGAATGCTAAAGTATTTCTAAAACTCTTCAAAATACTTCAGCTACAATTGTAGTAGTTACTCTGCACTACAAGTACACTAGCATGGACACATATCACAAATTAGTACAGGATCCAGAATAATTCATTTTATTTTCCATAGATTCTTTTTTTCCTAGAAAACAGAGAATTCTAGCTTTTGGTGTTTCGCCCCCCAAAAGCTACATATTTAGCATTGCTTCAGAGACATGCTTATAGCAAGTGATTTAGTTCTCTCTCAAGGAACACAGGGAAGGTAAAACCACAGATCTCATTTTTTTTCATTTTATTAAAATTTACTAGTTATTATACTTACCTTTATGTCATCCATGTTTGCTGTTTGGAGTTTCTCTCTGAAATGTGTATCTGTCTCCAAAACGTCTATCACTTGCCTGAGATAGGCATCATAATACAATCCAGTGTCCTTTAAGATATACATATAATTACCATTAGCTTATTAAAGTAGAGGCAGGGATGAGAAATGTTGCTTTATCTATATAAAATATTTCATTTACAGTAGGTATTGATTATCCTTGCTGATTTTCCAACAACCAATTATAATCTTTTCTTGTTCAGTGCTGAAGATGTAGTAGTGGTAGTTTGAATCAATCCTCAACATTATGGCCATTGCGGTCACATAATTAATATTTGGGCAATTGGCAACTCGCTTGCATTTACGACTGCATATAAATATAACCTGCCTATCTCCTTCCATATTTCTGTCCTTTTGCCCCCCTCACACTGCCAATGATACCTATCACTAGTACAACCCCACTCGCTGCGTCCAGCTTATCTTCACCATCTTCTTTTCTTTGCTGCTGGTCCTGGATCCAGGCGCTGGGCAAGGGTGTAAGCCTCAAGATATGCACGCCATGAGCAACACTGGATGGCAGGGCCAAGCCTGGTTTGTGAAGAGGGACCTGCGAATGGGTCACCAGGGGCTTGCAAAGTCTCACAAGGCCTCGCACACTGCCAATAGCTGCCACCCGCACCACCACTCTGTCTCTTTCCCCAGTCATTCCCAGCAAGCTGCCTTCAGCAGACAAAGCTCTGCCACCCTGCTGCACACCTTGGGGTTGTGCCCTTGTCCAGCACCTGGATCTTAGGCCAGTAGGGGAAGAAAGAAGATGTCGAAGATGGGGAAGTATAGATAGGTATCAGTGGTAGAGTGCAGGATGGAAAAGGGGCAGAAATGGGGGAAGATAATGGAGGGCAATTGAAGCACACACTGAGGTTATAATTGAAGGCCAGGTGCCCAAATTTTAAGCAAGTAACTGCAGAGGCAATGCACTGGCCATAATTTTGAAGACTGGTTATAATTACCACTAATTCAGCAATGTCATAACTTCAAACAGTTGCTGAATGAATGGCTGTAGAGGGAGGACTGCTGCAAATGCTAAAATTTGAGCTAATTCCACCTCAGGGGTGGGATCCGACAGGTTAAACTACCGGTTCGGTGATTTACGATGTACTTCCCTGCATGCTGCGCGTGCATGTAAATCTTCGTCAACTTGCTGCCTGGACAGCTGAGCAACGCTGCGTGCAGCGAAGCAGCGTTTGAAACAGCACTTTTTTCCTGCTTTTTCAACCGCAACTGTGCCTTGAACGGCAGCAGAGGTTGAAAAAGCAGGAAATAAAGGTCAGGTAAGAGCCCAGGTGAGTGGTGCGCCAAAACAGCAGCAGACATAGAACCGGTTCTATGTCTGCTGCTCTTCAGAGCTACCGGTTCTACAGAGCCGGACAAAACCAGTAGAATCCCACCCCTGTTCCACCTGCATTTATTATTTTTGCAAATAAGGCAGTGATAATGCATCCCAAACACCTTCCTTCTCCTCTACTCCCCATAAAAACAACTCTTTGAGGTAGGTCAGGCTGAGAGAAAGTAACTGACCCAAAGTCTTGAACCATATTGATTCAAAATTGTCTACTATAAGGAGAGAACTCTGTAGAGAAACCTGTAGGGAAAAAAAGTAGTATTAACCAATGCAGATCAATGCACCTGTTTTGACTTTGGCTAGTCCTGCCTCTTTCATTAGTATAACACTTGGGACTAAAATTTGAGCTAATTCTACCTTCATTTATTATTTTTGCAAATAAGGCAGTGATAATGCATCCCAAAACACCTTCCTTCACCTATACTCCCCACAACAACTTTGAGATTGGTCAGGCTGAGAGAGAGTAACTGGTCCAAAGTTATCCAGTTGGCCTTTCATGGCTAAGGTGGGAATTGAGCTCATAGTCTGCTTCTTTCTAGCCTGGTGCCTTAACCCACTAGACCAGGGATCCCCAAACTTGGCAACTTTAAGACTTGTGGACTTCAACTCCCAGAATTCTTCAGGCAGCATAGCTGAAGTCCAAAAATCTAAAAAGTTGCCAAGTTTGGCGACCTCTGCACTAGACCAACCTGGCTATAATTAAAGATATTAAGAAATAATCTATAGCCTAGGACAATGCTTTAAACCTCACTTTGCTTTTATTTAACTTTTTTTGTCTTGTCTTTCTTTGGCTCTAATATTCCCAGAACCCAGTATGGATATATCTAGATGCAGCTAATTGTATGCCACAGAGGATCTAAACACTGGTAATGTATTAATTCTAGTCTGAAATATTGCATTGTTGGAAAAGCCGCTATTGAAAACCACATTTAATTAAAGGACTTACCGGATTATCTACTTTTTCGGTGGGTGTTTCTTCCTCCTTTACTTTTGTCTTGTCTACATCTATCGGCACTGCTTCCAATATAATTACAACATAGGTCAGCAGCAAAACACATTGTTGTAGTAAAGTAGTTCTCCATCTTATCTGAAATAAAACAAGATATCACTCTGAGCAATTTCCAGTATTAAACACTTATTTTTCCCAATGCCGATATGTGACTCCATCATAATATCCCTGCACTGGTCTCTCCTCCGCCAATCTCTATAAGGACCTTACAGCACATATCACACTGAGACTGACTCTAATGTGCAGCACACCTCTGCAAACCTAACCTGTTTCCTACCCACACATAATATTTATTACAACAGCCAGCATACTTTTATTTTATTCACACCAGACCACAGCTATCTATACCTATTTTCCTCTCCCTGTTTTCAATTTACAATCAATCAATCCATTTTTATTATGGTCACACAATAGCATTACAAATAAAAACATTAAAAACAACAATAAAAAGGAAAATGAACAACAGACAAAATAATATATTACAATTAGTGGTAGATTACCCAGTTAAGGGCCTGGCTAATTTTGCATACAGCATAACAGAATTTGGCCACATTCAAAGAAATTACTCCTTACTGATCTGATAGCAGTAGTTGTATGTACAAAAAGATCAGTATTTAGTTTAATTTTCTTTATTGTCATTGCACCTCGTATAACGAAATCAAACACCATCTTCAGTGCACATCATGACCATGAAAATAAACACAAACACACATCCTTCACCCTTCACACATTGAACCGGAAACCCTGACTCCACATCAACACTGCACTATACAGCAGAATTCAAAAGAGCTACTGCCCTGGGTAGCAGCTGTTTTTCAGCCTATTTGTCCTTGTTTTTATTATTCTGTACCATCTGCCAGATGGTAACAGTTCACAAAAAAGGTTCCCAGGATGAGATGGATCTTTGAGAACGTTTTGAACTTTCTTAAGGCAGCAGGAGCTATAAAGCTCTTCCAAAGAGGGGAGAGGGTAACCAATGATCTTCTGGGCACTGACATTAACCTCTGGAGTGCTTTCCTATCTGCCACTGTGCAATTGGCAAACCATACAGAGGTGCAGTATGTTAAAATGCTCTCTATGGTGCAGTGGTAGAAGGTCACCAGCAGTTTTTCATTCAATTGTTGTTTTCTGAGAAGTCTCAGGTAGTATAATCTCTGCTGGGCCCTTTTGATCAGGGCTGCAATGTGGGCACCCCAGGTCAGGTCCTCTTTTAGGGTAACACCCAGAAACTTAAAACTGGCCACTTGCTCCACTCGGTCTCCATTGATAAGCAAGGGCTGGATGTCTGATCTGTTCCTTCCTGTATTTATACTATACTGTAATATCCAGTATTTCCTGGGTATTATATTAGGCAAGGTGTTATAAATCGAGTCCATGAATCCTTATAGAAGATGAAATCTAGCAGGACGTGAGCTGTAGTTTCAGTGGCCTCTTGTCCACAAAGGCATAATCTCAGCTGATAATCCTCAATTTACAACAGTTCATTTAGTAATCGTTCAAAGTTACAATGACACTGAAAAATGTGACAATGACCGTGTTTCATAGTTACGACCTTGGTACCATCCCCATAATCATGTCATCAAAATTCACAACTGGTTGACAACTGGTTCCTATTTATGAACTTTGCTGTGTTCCAAGGTCGTGTGATCACTTTTTGTGACTTTCTGACAAGCAATCGGGAAGCTAAATTCATCTAACAACCAGATTACTAACTTATCAACTACTAGTGATTCACAACAATGCTGGCAAGAAAAATCATAAAATGGGGCAAAACTCACTTAACAAATGTTTCAGCCTCTGAAATTTTAGGCTCAGTTGTGGTTGTAAGTCAAGGAAGTTTTTGTGAGAAAGCCCTGAACCATGTTGATTCAAAATTGTCTACTCTAAGGAGAGAACTCAAACCTGTAGGGAAAAAGAGTAGTATTAACGAATATGCAAAAATGTACATCCATGCACCTGTTTTGACTTTGGCTGGTCCTGCCTCCTTCCTTAGTATAACATTTGGGACACAGTGCTACCTTAAATACAGCTCTTAGGAATTTGGACTGCATCCTTTCCAGAGGAATAAAAGAGAGGTCAAAAAGAGCAGTTGTGCAACAGTCTGAGCTGAATGTACCTTCACTTTTGCTGGAATAGATTGTGATCTTCTGGAGAAAAAAAAAGGTCCTTTTGCAAAGATCTTAGTTTTATTACTGTAGATTTCGAAGGCCTCTTCAGAGCAGTAACTAGCCAGAGCGTTCAAGGCTCATCTAAGTCCAACTTGCATTTGTGACAAAAGTACGATATCCTTTGTACATAACAGGGATGCATTATGTCTATTAGTTAATTTTGAGCAGAGGTGGGCAACTATGGCCCCTTTATGACTTGTGACTTCAACTCCCAAAATTCCTGAGCTAGCATGGCTTGCTCAGGAATTCTGGGAGTTGAAGTCCATAATTCAGAAAAGGGCCATAGTTGCCGACCCCTGATTTTGAGGGAGGGTGCTCTAATTGGTTTAACTGGGCCACAAGTGGATTTACAGAGAGATTAAACAGCAGAGGGGCTAGAATGCATCCTTGTCTTTCTCCTCTCTAGGCTAGAATATCAGTAGCGTAGTGGTCTTGCATGCTGCATTGATTCTGGAGTTTTTGTAAAGATTATGCATTAGCACCTGTCAATGGTTGTATGCAGAAGCTTAGACCAGGCCTTTCTCTGGGAACTACTAGATCGAATATGGACCTGAATCAATAAATATAATATATAAAGATGAGCCTGGTTTAGACATGTGCACTATTTTTCGGCTAGGTGTTGAAGAATAATGGCATGTTAATAATTAGTGTCCAGACCTCAAGCCTGCTGGCTCATCTGCAATACGTGCTCTAAATCAATCCAAATCCAATTGACTAATTTGTGGTATACATCTCTATCATAGAGTCTACTAATTATACTTAAGGGGCTAATAGTTAACTGACAGGTTTTGGGTGCCCTTTTTGTAAATGGACACAATAATGGCTAGGCCCCAATCCTCTGGAATTTCCACAGTATGATCAATATAAGTAACCGGAAGGCAAGAAAAGGGGTCTACCATTCTAGATTATTTCGTAGTATTTCAGATATGATAAAATCATTGCCTGGAGCTTTAGCAAGCTTTAACTAATCAGTCATCTCCAATTAACGACTCCATAATCCCTTGCGGGATGGAGTCTGGGCAACTTAATGGAGCCGAGTGTTTACTGCCGGATGCCCTTCCTGCCACCAATGCGGAGTTATATTTAGCAGATATATTCTCATCTTGCCCAGAGAGAGAGAAGTATTTGCCTCTACCTAGGATTGAACTCACAGCCTCATGATTGTGAGGCAAGAGCTCCACCTCTAGGCCACTGCATCAAAGCTTTCACTGATCAGTGAGTGGCTTTATTTCAGAACTTGTAACTGGGGCCCAATTTGGAAGCAGGTTAGCATCAGGAATCTTGTGTGAATATAATGCTCTAAATGCCCCCCCACCCCCATACAGAAGGAGGTTTAGGATAAGGGAGTAAAAAGGACTTAATCAAATGGGTGGGAGACTATCGGATGCCAAGACAGAGTAGAGTTCCAGGCTTGAGATACTGTTATCAATAGCTACCAGAAAATTCTGGTGAACTTTTTTTGGCTAGATGTTTATATTGTTTCTTCAGGAATATAAGCTCTTGAATAGGATGCTCTGCTGAGTTCTCTTTGTATACTTTAAATTCTCTAAATCAATTTATTTTTAAACTCAAAAAATTCTGTATATCAAACCAGAATTGAGGGGCAAAAAGAGTTGTTGTTTTCTTCTCTCTCTCTCTCTCTCTTTTTTTTTTTTTTTGAATATCTGAGTGGAGAGCACTGTCTGGGGTAACTGCATAAATTGGACAAGTATCTGCAAAGGGGAATTCTCAGAGCTCTCACTAACTATGGTAGTATGGAGATGCAATGCTGCTTCAAATAGAAGCAGCTGAGAGGTTTACTCACTAAGTTTCTGGGAGCCTTTAATACAGGTCAGCCCCATTCTGGATCGGATTCCCAAACTGGAATGGGTTCTGTTTCCATAAAACAATTATTGAGAGGTTTTATGGCTGTAATACCTAAGAGATGATCACGGTCAGTTTATCAATTTATAACAATCCTGTTTTCAAAACCTACCGGGGATTATGTGCCCATAAACCTTATGCCCTTGGTTTGTTAAGCAAGCAAGACCTTCCCAACCGCCTTCATTCTCTTCCCAAGGCTTCCCTCATTCCTGGACCTTGAATTTAAAAACCACTTGCAATCTGAATTCCTTCCAACTCAATTTCTTTTTAACATCCTCCAGTTGACCTCTGATGCAATGCTAAAGACAACTACTAGACCAGCTACTTTCTGTATTTATTCCTCCTGACTCATCTGTTTTATCTCCAGCTCTCAACGCCTATCAGTCTTGTCCTTTTCTCACTCACTGATACTTTCAAGAGGAGGCTTCCAGAGTATTTCCAAGCTTGTTCCTGAGGCAGAAAACTGTCCTCATCACTACGCATACTTTTCGTGTCCTTATGCGACCATTTGAAAAGACAATGCTGCAGCTAAAGCTTTTTGTCCTTCGCCAAGGGTCTGTGGAGCTACCCACTCACCTCCAACATTAAAAACGAAATACTGCTTCACTTTTTCCCAGATCTGAAATTTCTTTACTATCCCCTATCCCAGGGGTAGGGAAACTTGGCTGTTTTATCACTTATGGACTTCAACTCCCAGAATTCCTGAGTGAGCCATAAAAGGTTCCCCATCCCTGGCCTACTGGTTTTTCAGTTGTGGGGGAAATCAATTTTTGACTTGAATGGGACTGTTTCATATGCAAAGGTAGGACTTGAATGGGACTGTTTCATATGCAAAGGTAGGACTTGAATGGGACTGTTTCATATACAAAGGTAGGACTTGAATGGGACTGTTTCATATACAAAGGTAGGACTTGAATGGGACTGTTTCATATGCAAAGGTAGGACTTGAATGGGACTGTTTCATATACAAAGGTAGGACATATGTATATATGTATATGAAACAGTCCCATTCAAGTCAAAAATTGATTTTCCCCACTACTGAAAAACCAGTAGGCCAGGGATGGGGAACCTTTTATGGCTCACTCAGGAATTCTGGGAGTTGAAGTCCATAAGTGATAAAAGAGCCAAGTTTCCCTACCCCTGCCCTATCCATTTCAAACTGCTTTTCATTTATACCCAATCCTTTCATAATCTGCCATGGCGTTCTCTCCAATTTCCCTCTCTCATCTTCAACTAACATTCTTCTACTCCATTGTACAAAACTCCGCTCAAAAACGGTTAATCATACTAATAAAGGATATTATTTTAAAACAATAACTAATTCTATTTGCAACAATAGCAAATTTAAAAGCCTAGTTAATCTAATTATCCTTTACTATTCCAAGTTTTCATGTGGAATATTAAATATTTATTTTTGATATTGGTGATAAAAACATGAATGCACTTTATTCGAGCAAGGATGGAAACACTGGAGATAGCAGATTCTCAATAGCAGTTCAAATATCGTATGGCTTCCTGAATGGTAGAAGACAGAGTAAATGGCCTTTGGAAGGGCTTGCCTTGAAGGACAGGAAGAGTTGCTATCAAGGCAATGGTCAGATAAAGGAAACATGAGTTCTGGGCAGGAATGTAGCATGTGTAAATGTCACAGACAGGCTCTTCCCTGATTCATATGAAGATAAAGGAAGGGAGGGGGGAAGAGATGTTTGCAAGATTCTGTTGCCATAACTTTACAATAAAAATAGTATAGTATAGGCCTACATGAGACTGATGTCCTAATCTTTGTCTACCTTGAAGGACTAACTGTCAGTCAACAACAGATTTAATTCCATTCTGGTGTTGGAACACAGCCAGCCCTCACATATTTGCCAAATAAACTTTCAATCAGGATTAGGAGTTAAACCTTTTATGCAAAATAGGACAATGCACAGCGGGGGATGAATGGCAATCATAGCTTCAAATTATGCTTGGAAGTTGAAATATAAGACTGGCACGAGACTCTCTTTTTATCTCAGTCAGATAAGAGAAAAGTCTATGTTCCTTTTTCTTCTTTCTTTGTAATTGGAAGAGCAAATATAGGAAGCCTGACTCCTTTTGCACTTCAAAAGAAAGAAATGCAGAGTGAGGCCACAATCCCTGCTGGTTCTTAGGTATTCAGATGAAGAGAAGATCACGCTATGTGGCCTTCAGCAATCCCTCATCACTCCCAACTAATGACAGAGAAATGGTCAGCTTAGTAACTGTCCCTACTCCAATTCACTTTTGTGCTATAGTCAAAAGTTTAGAATTGGACAGAAGTAATTAAACTGGATGAAGAAGAAAGAAAACAGTAAAGTCAGCAGAAGACAACCAAAGTGTCACCTAGTTTACAGGTCAGCCATTCTCTCTTGGTCAAAACCATCTCATAATTTTGCCATCATGGATGTAAAATGATAAGCAGCTCCAAAAAATACATAAAATTGGAAAAGTCTTCTGTGCAAAGATTATTTCAAAATCAGCCGGAAAAGGGCAAATATGTTAACACTTTCTTTTTCTTTCTTCTCTCTCTGGTCCCTTCTCTCCCCACTCTCCCCCGGCCATGTGTGTGTGGAACCTCATAAAAACCAGACTGGATGGAGCTCCAAAGTTCACCTAATGCAAAGGCCTCTTAAATTCACATTCTCTACTCAGTGGAAATCCCATAACATGGCACAATTATAGCAGCATCTTTCTGTTCTTCTTCCCAGCAGTAAGTGTTGAGAAATACAGTGTTCTTGCCTGTGATACTATTGGTAATGTATAACTACCATGACTACTAGCCAGTGAGACATCAACAGTGAGAACAAAGTTCAATTTTCCCACTTGGCAATGAAGGTCACTAATCATTTGCCCTCCTACAACTCATGCTATAATAAAGATAGTGAACAGATAAGAATTGTGTAAAGATATCAAATGAAATGGTGGTGGTGGGGCGAATGACAAGGCAGACAAAATAGAATATATGATTTAGGTAATAATTTGCAAGTATTTCACACATTAATAAAACAAATGGGAAATGTTTAAAAGAGAAGGTGCGTCTTTGGCCCAGCAAAAGAAGAAGAGGTAGACTACTAGTCAAACTTTCCTTAAAATTATATAACTGGAATCATTGCAGCTGCAATATCTCATGACAGATGTAAACATTATTTCCAATGACAGTCATAATGCACATGTAGAATGTTTCCCGATAGCTTGGTTTCAAAGCATGTAGCACTTTTAAAGATAAATACTGGCAGTTCAGCTGAATCTTGGAAATGGATGATAAGCCACAAAGTTATGTAAGAACCTGAAAATTATGTGCTAGGAACTTTTTAAAAAGCTCTTTGAAGGGAGGCAAATCAAGAGGTTGCCAGAGCATTGAATCTCTGGTTATGTTCTCTATAAGTAAGAATGGCCTTGATCCGGCACACCAGACTCAGCTGAGCTACTAACAATTCTGATGAGACTTGTTCAAGAAACATGTATTGAACTGCACATTTTATCTCCTAAGGGGACAGAATCCCGAAAAAGAACAATTTAAAATGTACTATCCATTAACCAACTCTCTCATTTAAACTGGATTTCAAACTATTATTCTTTATCCTCATTACTTCTCTCATGCAGAAGCTCAACTCATTCATAATTTAACATGTGGCACACTGAAACATCTGCAGAATATATACCAGAGAAATCTATCACCATCTTCTACAACTCTCCTGCCAAATAAGAATAGCACCACTGAAACACATTCCTTCCAATTTTCATCCCAGGAAGGTTATCCAGAAAGGCATCACATTAAATGGTACTCAAGATTAAATCAGGCAAAGAAAAGTGAGCCAGAAGTATATTTTCTACTTGTATTTTGGTACGCTATGTCATTGTCGAGATGGAACAAATGATTAAAATGCACAGCTTGCTTATTCAATCTTCTGGACACACTTGCAATTCAGATTTTCTCTGCCCCGAGGGAATCAGAACATAAAACTATGGTTAACTGTTTAAAAACAGTTTGTTATCTAACTTCTTGCTGGCAGTAAAAGCCAGAGCCCCAGTATACATAATTTGGCTGCTTGCCTAACTATAGCAGGCTCATCTGAGGGCAAAGTGAAGAGATGCACAATCCCAACTTATAGGTTGTCCTTGCATAATGACCGCTCATTCAGCAACAGTGCTGAACCAGAGGTACTTATAATCAGTCCTCAAAGTTCCAGTCCTTCCAGCATCCTTGAGGTTACATGATTGCAATCTGGACAATTGACACCCGGCTCACACTTATGATGGCTTCAATACGTACATTTATCACATTTACACGATTGCATTTGTGACCTTCCCTGTTGGCTTCCCTCAAGCAAAGTCCATGGGGACGGTGACAGAAAGGATTACAATATACTTCAGTAAGGCTCACACACGGCAGCAACTTTCTCTCCCAAGGAGACTGACTAAGGCATCATGGTACCTCTTATCTGTGGCAACCACCTGCACTCTCTTTGGCCAGTCAGTACCCACTCCCAGTCCCATCATGTTCGCCTGTGCACCCTGGTGCACCTTTTGTACACTTAGCAGCAATCACCCCTTGGTTTCACCATATTGTGCCACATCTCAATGGCCACGAGTATACCTTCATGCACTTGACAGAAGTTATTCCCAACTCAGCTGCACTCACGTGCATTACAATCACGGCTCTCATACCCTTGCATATCTGGCAGCAGATACCCCTGGCCCACCATGTTGTGCCCCACTGGCCACTCATGCACATTCCCCCACTCATCAGCAGCCACCCCCAACCCTGCTGTACTCATGCCATGCCAGCCATGCCATGCACCTTCGCACCCTGGCAGCAACCACTCATCTACCCGCCAGCCTGCTTGTGAGCCCCCTGGGAATTGGCTGTCGGCTTCCTCACAGACTTTGTTGAAAGCTGGCAAGAACTTTGAGGAGGTCTTCGCTAAACAACAGAAATGGGGAATGTCAGGATTGCCATGTTTAAGCAATGTGGTCATGTGACATCGTGCTTTACAATCACATTGCTTAGCAACAGAAATCCCAGTCCCAATTGCCGTCATAATCCAAGGACTACCTGTATATGCTAGTTTATCATAATCTGCAGAGTGCCCCCACATTTCTCTCAGAGATCAAAAGTCATTTATACAAGGGATCTTTCTCTAGAATCTTTCTCCCTCCAAATCAGCCTAAAATAAATTCAAGGTCATTTTAAAAGAATTTAAAAGCCTTTTCTTTAGCAATGACATCATGTATATTCATTGATCTAAACAAGGGTGTCAAACTTGCGCTTTCACGCATCATCAATTGATGTATCACAACTTTTTTCCCCTTCGCTAAACTGGGCATGGGTGTGGTCAGAGCATGACGCATCTGGCCTGCAAGTTGGACACCTCTGGTCTACACAAAAAACTTATGAAATGGAACAATTGAGAAAATGGGCGTTGGTAAATTTATCTGAGAACGTCCTTTCTATCTATGCTGCTAAAGAGCACAGGATGGGTATGACTCCTCCTGATGACATCATCAAGCTGGGTCCATCTAGTATAAAAGTAGCAGCCTGTGGGAGAAACCACCCAGCTTTGGTGAAGATACTTGACAGTCTTTAATGAATGTCTCTGAAAGCCAAAACAGAATCGTGAACCACAATATACCTCACCACAATCCGGATGCAACAAGGGAGGGGCTGGGCTCTCTAGAAGCATAGATTGAAAGGGCGTTCTCAGGAAAATTTACCAACGGCCATTCTCCTCCATGCTCCTGCGAGAGCCCAGGATGGGACATACCAAAGCCTTCAGGCCCTTGGGAGGGTCCTCGTCTGGTCTCTCACTCCAAAGTAGGCACCACTCGCTGAAGAACCCGTCTGCCAAAAGCTGCACTTGTGGAGATATAGGAATCCAGGCAGTAGTGTCTGATGAACGGAGTTGGGGATGTCCATGTAGCCACTCTGCAAATCTCCTTTAGGGGTGCTTGGGTGGTCCAGGCAGCCGAAGTTGCAGCAGTTCTAGTGGAATGTGCTGTCAAGCCATGTGGTACTGGCAGAGCTTTGGCTTTGTAGGCCTGTGCGATGCAAGCCCTGATCCACCTGCTTAAGGTGGCAGGAGAGGCCTTGTTCCCCCAGCGGGAAGGGGGAAAGGATACAAACATAGCCTCTGTCTTCCTAAACGTTGAAGTGCATTTGATATAAATTCTAAGCGCCCTTCTCACATCTAAGGTGTGCCACTTGCACTCTAAGGCGTGGTGTGGATGGGGAAAAAAACAGGAACTACTATGTCTCGGGATCTGTGGAATACAGAATTTATTTTGGGTACAAAGGTAGGGTCTAAACGAAGAACAACTCTATTGTCGTGAAAAGTACAGAGGTCCTGCCGTATAGATAGAGCAGCCAACTCTGACACCCTTCTAGCTGAAGTGATGGCTATGAAGAAAACGACCTTGAAGGTCAAGAATTGAAGCATAATGGGACAAGGGAAGGAATCCCAGGAGATGATTGAAGCAAGAGCCACTACTTGACAGCGTGAAGTTTTAGGAGCCAGACCTTTGTCAAGGCCATTCTGGAGGAAATGGAGGACCTGTAGAACCCCGCTACTGTAGGAGAGAGACCTTCCCTGTGACACCAATGACAAAACCCTCCAGGTGGCATTGTACATATGCATCGTAAAAGATTTATGAGATGCCTGGATAGTAAGGATGATCTGGTCTGGGAGATTGGCTTAACAGTTGCCGCTCAAGCACCACACAGTCAATTTGAACCACTGGGGATCTGGATGAAGCAGTGTCCCCTGATGTAGTGACATCATGTGGTCTGGAATCCTCCAGGGAGTGGTTACAGACAGGTTCACCAGATCTGCAAACCAGGGTCTCCTGGGCCAATGGGGGGGCTAGGAGAATCAGCTCTGCCCGTTCCTCCAACATCTTCCGAATGACCGCCAGAATGATGGGAAGAGGGGGAAAGGCGTAGAGGAGACCGGTGGGCCATCTGCTCCGAAGTGCATTGGTCCCCTCGGCTCCCTGACAAGGAAACCTGGTGAAAAATCTGTTTACTTGAGCATTTGGGGGAGAGGTGAAGAGGTCTACCTCTGGGGTCTCGAGGGATCTCTGAGGGAGAGATCCCTGAAAATGGACTTGGGAAGGGACTATTCTGCGTGGTCGACTGGGCTCCTGCTTAGCCAATTGGCCTGGGAGTTGTTGACTCCCGAGATGTGGTCTGCTGTGATAGACAGCAGATGTCCCTCTGCCCACCTCCCCAACTTTTCGGCTTCCCTCATGAGGGCCCTGGACCTTGTGCCTCCCTGACGGTTGACATGCGCCTTTGCAGCCATGTTGTCTGTCAACACTAGCATATGGGACCCCACTATCCTGTCCTTGAAATGTTTCAGGGCTAGATAAATGGCTCTGAGTTCTAGCCAGTTTATGGGCCCAGTCCTGTCTAACCGGGACCAGATCCCTTGAGCCATGAGACACTCCATGTGGGCTCCCCAACCCAGGAGACTTGCATCGGTGGTGATGATCAGTCTGCCCGGTTCCTTGAATGAGAGACCCTTCGAAAGGGCTGGGGAAAGCCACCACTTGAAGGAATGGCGGACCTCTGGAGAGAGCAGGACCTTGGTAGATGTGTGGCTGGTTCCTGCTCATTGAAAGGGGAGCAGGAACCATTGTAGAGCCCATGAGTGTAGCCGTGCCCACCAAATGATGCCTATGCATGAGATCATTTTGCCCAAAAGTTTGGACAACAGTGACAGGGAGACAGTGTGTTGACGTTGGACCTGTCGAATGATCTCAATAAGGCTCTGCCCTTGGGCTGGAGACAGAAAAACTTGGCACAGAGTTGTGTCGATGATGGCTCCTGGATGGAGAAATCTGGTTGTTGGGAAGAGATGGGTTTTTTGGAGTTGATGGAAAAACCATGGTACTGGAGGCAATGCAGAGTAGTTTGAAGATCTTGATGGGCAGAGTGGGTGGAGGACAACAGGATCAAGATGTCATCCAAGTAGCACTGGATCCTCACTGGAACAGACCAAAGCAAAGCCACCAATGCCAGCTAGTAACTTTGTGAAGACTCTTCGGGCAGATGAGAGCCCGAAAGGAAGGGCCTGATACTGGAAGTGGGAATTCTGATAACAGAAATGGAGAAACTGGTGATGATGAGGCCAGATGGGAATGTGGAGGTAAGCCTCCGTGAGATCAGTGGAAGAGAGGAGATCGCCCTCCTGAACGCTCTCCAGAATAGAATGCTGAGTCTGCATTTTGAAGCGCCTTTATGGAATAAACTCATTAAGAAACTTTAGGTTGAGAATGGCTCGCCACCCCCCAAGGCCTTAGGGACCATGAAAAGCTGAGAATAAAGCCCATGTCCACGTTGTAATTCAGAGACTGGTTGAATGGCCCTTGTATTGACCAGGTGACTAATGGCCAATTCCATAAGTGCCTTTTGTGAACTGTCCCTGGAAACAGGGCAGAGTAGAAATTTTTCTGGGGGTGGTGATAGAAATTCTAATTGTAACCCCGACCTTACTGTATTGAGTACCCAGGTGTCTGTCGTTGACTTCTCCCATCTGGAAGCAAAAGAGCCCAAATGACCTCCAGTGGGAGGGGAGAACAAGAGATTATTTAGAGCGACAGAAGAAGCGACCCCCTCCCCCACGAAAGGGCAGTTTACCCACAGCTTGTTGTCTGCCGGTAGCCTCATGGCCTTGATCTTGACGCTGAGAATATGCTCTCTGAGGTCTGGAGAAGCGAGAAGCATTTTCGGGCCTGAATCAGGGAGGCCCAGTATGGGGTATGGCGGAAGTCTGCCCTCCTTCCTGTTGATGAAAGTACTTTCCTTTTGTCTTTTGTTTCAACAACAAATGGGTCAAGGGCATCTCCGAACAGCTTCTCAGAAGCTAGTTTCCACTTTCGTCGAGGCTCCGCTTGCCAATTTCATAGCCATAGCAGTCTCCTAGCTGCCACTGATGATGCCATGGCCCTGGAAGAGAACTTAGTGGCATTGAGGGCGGTGTCCGCTGAGAACTCTGCTGCTGCTATGATCTTATTGAGGTCTTGATGTGACCTACAGTCTGATGGAGGTATTCAGCCTTGAAGTTGGAGTAGCTAGCGGATGGAAGACCTTGTAAATAATGATGCAGCAGTCGAGGCCCGGATGGCCCAATCCGAGGCTTGATGGTTACGCTTCAGTGTTTGTTGGGAGTGTTTGTCGTCTGCCTTTTGTACATCCTCAGGCTCGGTTGGAGTGCTTGAGGAGAAGGAGGCCACAACTGGGGCGTCTACTGGGGGAACTGCCAGAGCCGTAGCTAAGGAAGGACCCATGTTGTAGAACTGCCTACCTTGGGACGATAGGCGGAGGCCTGCAGTGGGGAAGGCAAATTGTTCCTTGACTAAATCAAGAAAGATGATGTGGGAAGAAAGGACCTCCAAATGAACAATGGGTTTGGAGAAGAGGGAATCCACATGCCCTGACTGTACCACTTGAGGCTCAGGGGCAATTTCCTCCACTGACACCTGGGCTGTTAGCAGTGCCTTGTGTAGGAGAGGCTGGAATAAAGCGGATTTGAATACAGAAGCCGAAGGAGGCTGATCAGGCCTCAGATCTTCCTCTTCCTCCGAGAGGTTGGGGTCCCAGATTTCTCCCTCTTCCAGATCACAATCAGGGGAGGGGCTGCGCTCAGATGATTCCTCATACTCTCCCTGAGTGAGATCCACTCCTTCCACATAGGTAAGATGGGCCCTTTGTTCTACATGGCGAGGTAGTCCCCTTTGGGGAATCTGTGCTGGAGGAAAAGCTGGGAAGGCAGGCTGAGATCTGTCTGAAGGCCTGTGTTGAAGCCCTTCTGCCAGACCCTGTCTGATGGCTAAGGAGACTACTTTGTTGATGTCAGAAGATCTGCCACTCGATGGAGGATCCAAGGGCCGAAGACCTGCTGCTGTTGGAGTAAAGTGACCTTTGGACTTGATCGAGAGCTGCTTTGAGCCATGGATAGGATAGATGAAGAAGATCCCAAGGAGTATGGGCGAAGTTGGGACCTGACCTGCTCAAGTCTTGAGGTCCTGGTTGGATTTCAGGTCGCTCTGGGGACCAGGATTGGAGGTAGCTAAGAGGAGCTGGGGTATCTTCCCTCTCCCTAGAAGTAGCTGGCTGAACAACTAGAGGATTGGCTGGCTGGGAAGCCTGTTGCAGTTGATCCCTCATTTGCTCAACAGTTTTGATGAACTGCCTTTCTAAGGCTGCATGCCTTCATTTCTCTGTCTTTAATTCGGCCTGGGATGTTTTCTTAGGGCCCAAAGCTTTGGTTCTAATCTTGGCCGCCACCTCCCTTTGTACAGACTGGGAGCGTTGTCTCCTTCTCTTCCTTTTGCCAGCTTAGGGGCCTTGAGAGATCAGGCCTGAAGGCTCTGTGTGGGCCGTGTCTTGATCCATAATATGCATAAACAGACACAAAGGTGCTGGAAGCAATCCTCACTATGCAGTAGCCTGAATAGGAGCTTATGAATAGTAGAAGCTGGCCTTTGGGGGATGATGCCACCTAAAATAGCTGCTCGCTACTTTCTTTAGAAGAAGCTTTCAAAATGGCCGCTCGCCACATGCGGTTGAAGGAAGAAGCCTCCAAATTGACCGCTCGCAAGAGCTACAGGCTATGCAGGGGTTAAATCGCTCCTTAGACTGTAAACAGCCCCAAACTGGCGAACGGCAATAAAGTGAAAATTTATGATCAGCTGAGAGGCGCTGTTATCGCCGATGCGATCTTTACGATAGTGGCGGCCGAAATCGCTGAGAGAAGACTGTGGGGGAGGATCAAGAGTTACTCCCTACTTACAGTCTCCCTCAGATGAAGAAAACGTCGAATCCTTGGCGTTGCAGGAGAGTGGAGCCCCACTCTCCTGAAGGCACAGCTGCACCAGTTCCCTGGCAGCTATGCCAATGATGAAGATAGATTTTGCTTTTGCTGCTAACTAAACTGCTTTCAGAGACACCAGCTTATGGTCATCAGAAGAAGCTGAGTCAAAGCTGGGGGGGGTTTCTCCCGCAGGCTGCTACTTTCATACTAGATGGACCCAGCTTGATGATGTCATCAGGAGAAGTCATACCCATCCTGGGCTCTTGCAGCAGCATGGAGAACAGCAGATTCAACGAAGTGCAGTGCATTCTCATTTTAAGAAAATTCTGCCAATTATATTGGAGTCAACTAAGTTTTTTTTTTTTTTTTGTATTTGCAATCACGGACTGATCAGACATGCTGGTCTGGCATATAATGGAAATCTTAAGCATGATCTCTCACAAGTTAAGTCCTGCAGAATGCAATGGAACAGCCTATCTGAGAAACTGCTTAGGACTGTAGTCTCAGACCTAAAACAAAAACTGGATGAAGCTAGACAGATCTAAGATACATAGAACAGTATTCATTTCTTTATTGGAAAATGAATTGCATGTACCTAAACAATTTCTTCTGCCATAGTCAATGACATTTAATCAATGCATTCTTTTTTTTTAAGTGGAATGACTGGTCTGTATTTCTTCTTGGCAAAATGAACAGAGTTACTGGCTTCCAGGGACAACCTGCTATATTTTTGGCAGCTGTGATGAAGATGGAATTTTTGTTTAATACAGTTTGGCAGCCAAGGTTGAGAAAAAGTACACCTAAAAAGTTAAAGATAGAAAGGCTTGCAGATGGAGCTTTTCTCAGCCATACTTACACAACTATTAGAGGTACAGAACATATATTACCACATCGCTTGCTGAAACACAGCCAGTTTATAGCTTAGTGTTGACCAAAATAACTGAAATGCCAGTTTTCACTGTTTAAGTGAAAAATTTAAACATTATTAAAAAAAAGTAATTGCTGAGAAAGACTACTATGTCAAGATATGCAGTTAAAAGAGGAACATTTATACACAACTGAAGGCAGCATATATACCTAATGCTCCTGCCTCCAATTCCTCCCCAATTCCTCCCCCCTACAACTCTATGAAGTGGTCTGGGCTGAGAGTAAGTAACTGGTCAGAATCACCCAGCCAGCTAGCATAGTCTAGCCCAGCACCTAAAGACTACACCAAAGAAACTTTCTGTTTAGGAAATCACTGGATCTGTTTCTAGACTGAGAAGCCTATTGAAAGTCAAAGTAATTCACACGATTATCAAGGAAACCTTAAATACTGAAGATCCGTAATTCATCATTCAAAATAAACAAAAAGCGTACATTTGCTGCATACTTATCTCTCCCACAACATTGTTTATTTTGGTTGGTCCCTTTTTTTTCTTTTGTCAATCCATCAAGTCTGACTCTCAACAATATAATGGAGGACCATTTAAGATCCACTAAACCTGGGAAGCCCACACAATTGGCAGCAAATATACATCTTGTATGATTTGTTTTTAAAAAAATCTAACCAGGGTGCTCTGTATAGTATTTCAAAGGGAGGTCTGTAGAAATCCTATAACCATGGGCTAGACTAAAAAATTGAAAAAAATTGTGAGATAAAATATTTAGCTTTTAAACTTAAACATAAAAGTTTTATATTATCCTATCCACACCGAATCAAACCCTTGGTCAGTTGCTACAGAACAAGCTACTATTATAACGTCCTTATCCAAAATGTATTGATAACCACTTTACAAAAGGAATATATTAACTAAAAAAAGATTTATAAATGATAATTGATCAATAGCCTTTTTTATGTTCAGTAGCAATAGTTCACATGCACGACAATGTGGACAGGTAATCCTCAACTTACAAGCACAACTGAGCCGAAATTTTTTTTGCTAAGGAAGTACTCCATTTTACGATCTTTCTTGCCACCATTAAGTGAATCACTGCAGCTGTTATGCTAATAACGCAGTTGTTAAATGAATCTGGCTTCCCCATTGCCTTCGCTTGTCAGAGGGTCGTAACTCCACGTGACCATAGGTATGCTACAATGGTTGTAAATATGAAAAACGGTCATAAGTCACTTTTTCAGTGTCATTGTAACTTTGAATTGTCACTAAATGAATGGTTGTAAATCGAGGACTACTGGTATTCCATGTAAGACTGGAGGAATACTTTCATCACAATAGGAATGGGCGTTGGTTCTTACCTGACACGCCATTTCTCTTTGAGCTGCTCGGATCATCCAGAGAGTGGGGTGGTGCTTCAGTCTCTGCTGTTGTAGGCTGAGCTTAATTTTGAGGAACGCTCCTCCCACCATCATGTGGCTCCAGCGTAACGTTCCCCAGTTTTGCGTAGACGAGAGGAAACAGAAATTCGTGCTCTCATCTTACTAGACTTAAAGGTTCATTGGCCAAAACAAGACCCCACCAGACGGTGAAACATAAGGGAGGGGCTGGATGATCCTCGCAGCTCAAAGAGAAATGGCGTGTCAGGTAAGAACCAATGCCCATTCTCCTTAGAGCTGCTCGGATCATCCAGAGAGTGGAACATACCAAAGCTGGGCCTGTCCTACGGGAGGGGCGCCGTCTGGTCTGTAGTCCCCTCGGGTTCCCTGAGAACCCTCTGAAGAACCCTTCTACCGAAAGAAGCCTCAGCTGAGGCATACCTGTCAATCTTGTAATGCCTAATGAAGGGTGACGGGGAGGCCCACGTCACTGCCTGGCAAATGTCGATTATTGGAGCCTGGGTAGCCCAGGCAGCTGAAGTTGCCGCACTCCTAGTGGAGTGAGCCGTGATACCCCTGAGCACCTGGAGGGCCTGAGCCTGGTATGCTTTGGCAATGGCCGCCCTTATCCAATGGCCTATGGTGGTTGGAGGGACCTTGAGCCCTTGTGACTTTGGTTGGAAGGATATAAACAGGGCCTGGGACTTACGGAAGGTCTCAGTACGTTTAATGTAAATCTGCAAGGCACGTCTCACGTCCAGAATGTGCCATAGTCTCTCCCTTTCATGAGTTGGCCTGGGACAAAAATTGGGGAGGATAAGTTCTTCAGCCCTGTGGAAAACCGAATTAATCTTGGGCAAGAAGGAAGGGTCAAGCCGGAGGACCATCCGGTCGGGATGGAATATGCAAAGGTCTTTCCTAACGGACAATGCAGCGATCTCTGATATCCTACGGGCTGATGTGATCGCTACCAGGAAAACTACTTTGTAGGATAGGAACTGAAGAGAAACCTCTCTTAAGGGTTTGAAGGGTGGTTTTGTAAGGGAAGTAAGGACCCTGTTAAGGTCCCAGGTTGGGTACCGGTGAAGGGACGGAGGACGTAAGTTTGTGGCCCCTTTCAGAAAGGCTCGAATACAGGGATGGTGAGAGGGAACTGGCTTCTTTACAGGAGATGACTGTAGATAAGGCTGCTACCTGACGTCTTAGTGTATTGGGGGACAGTCCCTTGCTGAGACCCTCCTGGAGAAAGTCGAGTACTTGGGCAATGGAGGGGGCAGTTGGGTCAATAAGAAATTTGACACGCCATTTACGGAAAGTGGCCCAGGTGGCGTCGTAAATCCTTGTGGTTGAGGGTCGCCTGGCTGCTAAAATGGTATCAATGACCTTGTTAGAGAGGTTTTCCCTCTTCAAATGTTCCCACTCAACCTCCAGACGGCTAGTTGAGGCCATTGGGGGTTCGGGTGGAGAAGGGGACCTTGAGACAGGGAGATTCTGTCTGCTGGGATTCTCCAAGGAGGGGCTACTGATAGGCTGCGGAGGTCCGCGAACCAAGGGCGACGGGGCCAATAAGGTGCTACAAGAAGCAGTTCTGCCTTCTCGTGGAGTACCTTCTGAAGGACTATGGGCACCAACACCAGAGGAGGGAAAGCATAAAGGAGGCCCCTGGGCCACGGACACCGAAGGACGTTGTGGTCCTCTGCCCCTGGGGATGGGAATCTCGAAACAAACCTTGGAAGTTGGGTATTGAGGGGGGAGGCAAACAGGTCTACTACTGGTGGACTGAAAATGGATGTCGCCTCCCTGAATAGAGATGGGTGGAGACGCCACTCCAACTGGTCTATGGTGGCCCTGCTCAACCAGTCTGCTCGGGTGTTGGAGATCGTTGGAGTGTCCCATCCGGACAGACTGGCGTCTGTGGTAACGGTGAGTCTTGGGGGCTCCTTGAGGAGGCAGCCCTTGTTGATAGATGCTTTGCTCCACCAAAGGAGGGAGGTGAGCACCCTTGGTGAGACCTTGACCTTGCATTTTGAGTTGCTTGATCCAGTTCTTTGGTACGGGAGCAGGAACCACTGGAGGGATCTGGAGTGGAAACGGGCCCAGGGAATAATGGAAATATGAGATATCATTTTACCCAGTAACTGGGATAGTTCTAGAAGGGAAACCCTCTTAAGGCGTCTGATGTGTCTGACTGATTGTTGGATGCTGAGGATTCTCTCCGGAGATAGGAATACCTTCCCTTTCACGGTGTCTATTACCGTCCCCAGGTGGGTTATCCTGGTGGAGGGGGATAATTGGATTTTCTTCCAATTGATGAGGAACCTGTGTTCCTGGAGAGAGGTTAGGGTGATTTGGGTATCCCTCACTGCTTGTTCCCTGGAAGGGGATAGGATGAGGATGTCATCCAGGTAACAGTGGAGTCATACCGGGAGAGTTCTGAGGTGGGCAGCTAGGGCGGCCAGGACCTTGGTAAAGGTTCTGGGGGCAGAGGCCAACCCGAATGGGAGAGCCACATATTGAAAGTGGAGGTTATTGTAGCAGAAGCGCAGATATTTGTAATGAGAGGGTCGGGTTGGGATGTGTAGGTATGTCTCAGAGAGGTCAATGGATGGCAACCAGTCTCCCTGTCTAACGCCCAGGAGGATGGATTGCAACATGTTTATTTTGAATTTGCGGCATACGAGATGGCGGTTAAGCCGCTTTAAATCCAAAATCGCTCTTCATCCCCCCAAGTGTTTGTTGACCACAAATAAGTGGGAGTAGAATCCCTATCCTCTTTGAGACGGAGGAACGGGCTGGATGGCCTGTATGTCAAGTAGGTGCTGAATTGCTGAGTCCATGAGGCTGCGCTTGGTGTGGTTCTTGGAGAGGGGACATGGCATGAAAAAATCAGGGGGAGGGGTAGATTGAAATGGAGTCACTTGATGGAAGGAGGAGCGTTCCTCAAGAATTAAGCTCAGCCTACAACAGCAGAGACTGAAGCACCACCCCACTCTCTGGATGATCCGAGCAGCTCTAAGGAGAATGAACTGCATACCAATGAACCAATTTTATTTTCCTAGTGCATCTCAACACATTGACATATGCAACTATTGTTTCAACTCTGAAAGATTCTTGTACAGAATCTTTCGGATGGTTAAAACATTAGACCCATACAAAATGTTTTTACCAAAAATTCTAAAACAATTGTATATGGTATAATTTACCACACAGTTTTATCAAACAAAACAAACCATTCAAAATTCAGAAACAACAGCCATATTTAAAGCTGAGCTCCCATAATTATGAACAGGTTCAACCATTTATCACTGTATCAGATCTAATTAAAGCTGATGAAAAAGCCTGACATTTATGACCATATCTGCATAATAAACCTCAGAAATCTAACTTATTTACCTCCCAAAGTATAATCAGAAAACTCTGGATACCCCACTGTTTTGGAATTTGATATTATTGAATTTGGTTTTATGGATCCCATCTCAAAATTTCAGGTTACCAGATTTTGCGGAAAAAATACTTTTCATTCATTATCTCTATAAAAATAATTCTAATTATCACAGATGTTAACTCATTTTATGCTAAGTTGTCCAATAAAGTTGGATTAAAATATTTAAAAGTAGCATCTTTGCTGGCCTAGATTATCATGCTTGTATGCATTAACAACTACTTGTCTTTATCTGATTAGATTCTGTGACTGCCCAAATACCATGTGACTCACATAGTTGGCACTCTGGTCACTCCCATAGCTTCACAATACAATGTGTCAACGTCTTTTAGCTAATTCAAAGCTTGCTTATCTCTTATCCTTAAAAGTGGCTTCTTGGGGATATATTGATGGCATTTTTCATTAATACTCCCCATAGATTGGATGCATTGCAATGTTCTATCAGGACTTCACTGACTTTCATGTACCTTATCCAATACTAGAAAAATACATAATGGGCATCATCAAATATAGCATTTATAGCCAATCACAATACTAATGATAGCTGTTCAGACTCAACAGAAAAAACACAGTGATGTAAATCAAAAAAATGCTCACAAAACAAAACAAAAATAAAAGAATAAAAACATCACCAAATAGCACTAGGAATATTTTTTTCTAAATAATCCCAGATCAGAAAGCAATGTAACACTGCTTTTCACCTTCAGTTCCAATTAAGACCAGTAAAAAGAAGAAACACATTTTTAACAGCCCTTTAAAGTAAGCCTATACTTGCTAAAAAAAAGACATTGATAACAGACCCAGAAAATAAACCCCACAATAGACACAGTCTCTAGATCAGTTCAAAGGATTTGAAAAGAATTATTTTGGTAAGAAATAGCTGCTTTCGAAGTTCTTCAAAGGTTCAGCACCATTTCCCCTTAACAAGACCAAACGTTCTTACCACACCAAATGTGTTAACCAGCTGACAAATGCAAATACAACATCCAACAGCTTGTTATTGCTCACTACAATGTTAGACTGAATCAACCTAAGTGTAAATTCCAAATTATGGAATATGATGGTTTCAATTCAGTTTGCATGATCAATTCCCATTTCAGGCATTATAACAAAACTTGAACAGCAATAATCAGAATGATGATAATCATACAGTATTTCAGTCCTATGAAAATGCACTGAAGGAACTAGGAATGTTTAGCTTTCCAGAGAGAAAACTGAAGAATAGGAAAGCATTCTAGAGTGCAAAGCATGGAATAATACTTACAGGAAAACAAATTCCAACTGAATATTAGAAAAACTTTCTAGACAGGAGCAGTTCAATGATTAAAAATTACAAGTACACAAATCACTTACGTTTCTCCCCTTGGTTGGATAGTTCAAGCAGACAGCAACAACTGTCTGTGTGGGATATTTAATTTAGTTTCCTTGTCTAAGCAGGGGACTAGCTTCAATTGTCTAAATAGCTCCATTCCAATTCTTTTTTTTTTTAATCAGACTTATCAAGAAGGAATTGTTTAGATGGCATCTAATGTCCAGCATGCTTCTTTTTTTTAGAGTTTATAGCTGTTCTCCAAATTGTTTTATCCTACCTGTAGTGGAATAGTTGGAGACCATAATTTTTTTTCTAAAATTCTGCTTGCCGAAGATTTTTCTCCCCCAATTCTAAACTCAAGTAATTAAATCTATGCCACTTTTATATCTCAAATTAGCAATCTCAAATTAGAGTTTATATTGCTGTCTCATGATAAGACAAGCACTAATTTTCAATATTAAAATGTAGGAATAACAGATGTTTGAAAATGGATTGGTATGTGGTATAAGTCACATGCACTCATTTTTTTTCTACTTCATGGAAGAAATTATGGATATTTTAGTACATGTGGTACAGTAGCTACAGTAAGGCTGTGCAGCACTTTGTATATAAAGGGGAAAGGGGTCTCCAGAGCTTTCTCGACATGCAGCATGTAGCTGCCCCTCAAAGCTTCACTGAAATCCTTTGAAAACATATATTTGATTGAAGGAGCTGCTGATGTGTCCTATCTTTGTGCCTAGAACTTCCCAGACGGAAGCTCTCATATCTTGAAAGTTGCTGAGGTTGAGAAATGCTGGTCTAAAGCATCTTTTCCCTTTTAGCTCAAAGCACTGCCCACCCCAACAGGTTCTGCTAATTTGCTTGCAAAACTGAGACATTCCTAAGAAATAAAAGAATGGAGAGAAATCCACTGGATCTTCTCTCCCAGCATTAGGAAACATGTTATCCTCCAGATGTTATTGAACTACACCTCATCCCTCAACATTAACCATATTCACTTAGTGAAATGTGCCCTTTGGAAGATCTGGAAGATAAAGAACTGGATGGTTTCTCCCATGTGGATTAACAGATATATATAAAAAAGGAACAGCTTACAATCCTTCCTTTATTCCTATTGTGTTTAGCCTCAACAGTCATATGAAAACATTGCTTCTTGTTAAAGCCTCAACAGAATCATCATATTTAGTTTTATATCTAGCCTTTCTACTAAGGAAAATGCCAGAATGGCTAATAATAATGAAGAATACAGATAAAGTGAATCTACTACTAAATGTAACAATTATAAAGGCAAAAGGAAAACAATTACTAGTGAAGAATTATTGATTTTTTTGTATTACAGATCTTAGATATTTGCATTCTCAAAATATTTCACCTAATGCTTCTTCCTTCCACTTTAAAAGTACCCACCTAAGAAAATGTTGCAACTCCTTGGTAATAAAACTGTTACTGTTTCAACACTAAACAGACTAAGTGTGGTCTGTGGTTGTATGTATTACCTCAAGCTTAACAGTAATTCGACATTATTTTGAATATATATACATATATATATATATATATATATATGTGTGTGTGTGTGTGTGTGTGTGTGTGTATGTATATATATATATATATATCCATCCCTTTCTTCAAGCAGATTAAGTATTATTCTTAAACTAATTTATCTTAAAAACAGTTCTCAACTTACTTCTAAGTTGTTGAAATGAAATGGTGCCATTATATTTTCAAGAAATACTTTAAAAGAGCAATAGGTTCTAAATTAGCCAGTGACTTATTGAGGCTGATTTCAGTTCTAATTTAATATCTTGCACTATATGCTTTATTTATATAGCACCCCCAATTGTATACCATTATAACTCCATAAATTAAAAAAAGTGCCCAAGGAGGCTACAATCTTTTAAAAAAATGGGAAAGATAAAGATAGAAAAGATTGAATGCCAATGAAGTTACAAAGACTTAACTTTTTTCATTACCTCATGGTAATACTCCCACATGGCAGGGCACATAATAATGTTCTTAAATTACAGGCAGATAGTTCCCAGTTTAACTTCTTATTGATAACAGCACTTTAATCGCTTGTCACATTTTCAGGGGGAAAATGTTCAAATTTGGATTCCTGCATTATACAAGTAGATGTTTTGATGGTTCCAATAACATATGTTCAGGTGTTTTGATATATTTTTATTTTAAATAAGTCCAATATGCCAGGGGGAAAGACTAGCTTGAAAGCATGAATCATCAAACAAGGAAGGATAGAAAATTCTATGCACACAAGGACTTGCAATATTAATTTTCAACTTTATATTAAAATATTGTTAAACTATCAAATGTGGACTTTATTTCAACTGGGCATCATTATCTCTTATGCATCAAGCTATAGAAGTTAATTTGCTTCTAAGCAATATATTTCAAATAGATCTAATAACTTAATACAAATCACTATACTTTATCCTAAACTGTTCTGCATTTCATATACATCTTAATAACCAAAGCCAATAAATCATTTGCTACTTTACTACAAAAAAGCTACTAACGTCTCCTTCTCAATCTACAGAGGAGGCAGTACTTACAAAATGTGGTTAAAACATGCATCTTAACTTATAAACAGTTAATTCAGTTTATATAAATTACTGTTTTTATATATTGTTGTATGTTGCAAGACCATAATTAGAAAAATGTCTATTTAGTAGTAGTGGTTCATTTTCTCAGAATATCATAGGAGTTTTCTGAATATAAATGACCAAGCCTAAAACAATCACAAATGATAAACGTATCATTTGTATGGGATCATACTAGAAGCTGATATGACAAACATTTCATCATCCAATAATGATACAGTACTGTAATACTAGAAGCTTGTATTATTACTCATCAGATTGTGCTTAAATGCCATTTTCCACAACCCTATTAATTCCAGTTTAAAACTGTCTTTGACAACAGCTTTCCTAAACTTTGGAAAACTAGAGTCTGAAATAAGCGATGATGAAACGTAACCCCAAGGTAACTTCTACGTCTACTTTAATAAGTGATACCACATTATACTGTTCAGGCAGCATTATACAAACCTTTGCCATTTCAGTTTGTACCTTTGGCCGACTTTAAATCATTATCCACTCTTTGTAAAAACCGGAGTGTTTTCATCCCAACGGAGGGCATTCGAGAAACTTTACTTCCTTGCCATTCCTGCTGTCATCCAATGGGGAACTCTGAATCCATATGCTAAAGATAGAAATCCGAGGATGCTAATCCTTTGGACCGGGTTCTGCTTCACCCACACTGCAACCTTCTCTTGCGGTGCCTGTCAAGTTTTCCAACTTCCCGCGGAGAAATGCACACTCCAGGGCCGGTCGGCCAGCCTGGACACTCTTTCTCTAATCCACCCCCCTTGACAATGCATGCAATTGTGAAACAAAACCCCGAGCATTGTTGGGTAAGGGAAGAAACTTGGGGTAACCCAAGCTGATCACCCATTGCTCTGCTCCGGCAAGGATCCATAGCTTACCTGCTTCCTCCGGCAAGGATCCATAGCTCTAGAGGTGGAGACCAGGTGATCCTGAGCAGGTTGCTTTCTCTCGACGGGAACCCTCGAGCCGAAACAGCAAGATATCCCGGCGTCGGGGTTTGTTTCGTGCACTCCCCTCTTTCTCCCTCCCTCCCTCCTCCTTCCCCTCCCTCCTTCTCTTTGCCAATACACCCCCACCCCCGAAACTGCTCTCTAGACAAACCTAGTCCCTGTTCCCATGGTGACAAGTACCGCCTCTTGAGGCTCACGGATTGGCGGGGGCTCTCCCCTTTCTAGGGATCGCGTAGGGCGACGATTGGGCTATCTCGAGACAACCAGGTACGGTTGCGCGACCAGAAATTAAGTGACGAAGCTGCGTTGCACCGAGGGAAGGTACGTGGCGCTAATAAGAGTGGGCGGGGCCTGGTTTCTTTTTTTGTTTTGTTTTTTAAACCTCATTGACGCGCTTGCTTTGAGAAGGGGAGCCGGAGTTACGGAATGCAGAGGAGCCAATGGGGAGAAGCCTAACAGGGTGTTGTTGTTTTTCGGAATCTGAAAGGGGAAGCTGGCGAGGGTCGATTGTTTTCCTTTGCTTGTTTTATTTGGGGGTGGGATTGGGGGGAAGACTAGGGCAGCCTGCTGTCGAACGCACTACTCAGCATCTGGAATATACCGTAGAAACAACATCACCATTTGGAATAACGCTCCAATTTACAAGCCCTGAAACGAAGATATCAGGGCTACCACCCTTGTCTGGACTGCAAGAAATCCGGTTGACCACTGAACGGAGGAGGGAAACGTGATGTAGAAATCTGGGGGGGTTTGCAGCTCAGATATGCTTAGTCCTGCAGCAAATCAACTTCATGGAACTCTGCAGAATCTTTGTATACTTACTGTGCATCAGCGAAACGACGGGAGTAGTTAAGACGTTTAGTGTATGTTGTGCTTGAAAATCTGCTTTTTTTAGTTCTCTTGTAAGTTGTGGAATTTCAATTCCCAGGAACGGGGAGCTGGAAGCGCCAAGCGGATCGAAGCAAATATGCATGGGATTCATTCAAGTACATTATATTTGATAAAGTTGTGACAAGGCTCGGTTATTTTTGCTACAAATACCACCGAACCAACTTCTGGCTGTTTTAGGTTCTTGGGAAAATGGACAAAGATGCCAAATCCATTGTGGACATCTGGCTGACTGTAACCAAGCAATAATAAAAGCTATGCATGCAGGCTTGTTTTATGCTGTTGAATGTTGAGGATGGCCTAGCCAATCTTTGTTTTGAGGGAGGGAGGGGTAGATAGATATGTAGGAAGTTAGCACCCACCCCTCTCCTAGAAAATTGAAATATCCTAGGAAATATTAAAAAGGCAGAATATTTTCCCTAAAAAGAGTAGAAACTCAAGAGCAGAAACTCACCCCCATCTTTGTTAATGGGTAGGCCATTAAGGCCTGGGCCATTACATAACAAAGATCTTCAGGTAAAACTGTAGCAATTGCCAAAAGCCCTTTTCAGTGCATCATCATCCAGCAAGGCTCAACCAAGCCTGGAACTCAGGACAGCCTACAGAGTTGCCCCTGCATGGCCCCATGGGAGCCTGACAACCAATCAGAATACAAGCTCCAATTCAAATCCCAACAAAGGTTATAAAACCCAGGCACTCAGCATATCAGACCTTTCTTGATCTTTTCCTTCACCTTGAAGCATGTGATCATCCTTTTCACTCTGGAGCTCCAGGCCATGTGGTCCTGTCCACCATTAAATCTTCCAAACAGCCTCCATGTTTCCACTGTCTTTTTCCCCACTTGGAACTGAACCCAGAAGGATTTTTTGATGAGTTGCGGGTCCCAGTGCCGGGATGAATCAGCTGACGACCTGCACCCAGGCAGACTGTCTGGGTGGGCTCCTCTTGATGGCAAAGATGACAGCGACACAAAGGTTTCTTTTGGTGAGAGGAAAAGCCCAGAGCAAACTTTGCCCCTCTCTTTTATTGTGCAGCAAGCAGGGGGTGGGTTTAGGTTACATGAGGTTGACAGGAACAGGAAACACTGCCATATATGGTTAATCCTTATGCTATAGCTGACTCAGGATTTTATACAGGAACAGGAATCATTGCCATATATGGCTAATCCCTAGTGACTCAGGTTTTACACGTAGCTGTTCCTATAGTGTCACCCTATATATGTATTGTATGTGTATTGGGTTGTCTGTGTACGTGACTTCCTACTGATGTGTCATATCACAACATCTCCTCTGTTTTTATCTTGTTTTAGGGCTATTTACTCACTATCCTCACTGTTATGTCCAGTCTAGGTCCTCCGACTCATCCTGTCATAGGTTCATGAGAATTCGTGGTTCCCCTTTGGCAGCATCTTTGGTGAACTTCGTTATCAGAGTTATCGAATCCGAGGAGAATTGCAAGAGGGCCTTTTTCTCTATTAGCGCATTAATTTGTTTTTGTTTTGAGTATAAATCCAAATCAATTTGGCCAAATTTTCTTTTAAGGATTTCTAAGAATTTACCTATCACATGGTCCAATGGTACATGCCAACAAGAGAAGGATAAGTGGACCAGCTATAGCAGATAACAATGTTGTTAACCATGGGGAAAGGTTAAATAGTCCTTGATACCAAGTATGTTGTGAAGCTCGTTCCCTTTCTCTTTCTTTTAATCTGGTGTCTAGTTCTTTCATGGAATCTAGGACAACTCCTGAGCTATCAGCATAGAAACAACACTCTTCTTTAAGAGCAGCACATAGTCCCCTTGTTTCAAAAACAAGAGGTCTAGAGCCTCTGCGGTTTTGTAAGACCACCTCAGATAAAGAGGTAAGAGAGTTTGCAAGGCAAGAATGGATTTTTGACCCTTCTAAGACCTTCATCTATGGTGGCACTTAAATGGCGAAGATGCTGATCAGAAGTAACAAGGCCAGCTATACCTGTGGCCGTCCCAGAAGCCCCCAATCCCAGCAGTACAGTTAGCATCAAAGCAGTTACTACTTCTCTTTTTGCCCTAAGGTTATGTTGTCTAGGTTCTAGTAAAGAAACAAAATCTTCTGAGTTATATACATCAATTTTGGGGAAACAATTGTACCTGAATACAAAATGATTTTTTTCAATAATACATAATCATTTCAGCAAAGTCAAAATGTAATTTGGGGAAATAGGAAGAAATCATGGTGTAATTAGTTGTGGAGCTGAGTATTTGTCCATAAGCGTCCTTGATTGTCCCATGTGATGTTGTGTGGTTTGTGGGCGTTAAGGCTGGTGGATGTCCCATCAGTCCAGCGAAACGAACAGCCAAGCAGGAAGAAGAGGAGTGCTGTCATCTTTTTCGGATGATGGCTCCGCTGGTTGTGGGAGGTGATATGGGTGGACACACCTTGCAGGAACCCAAAGAGTTCTGTCAGGAAGCTGGACTGCTGCGTAGCCTTCCCACCCCAGGTGATCAATTCGGCAGGTCCTTTCCACGCAGGATCAGGTAACTGTCTATAATAGACTAGTGGTCTCGAAGTGGGAACAGGTGGTTTAGTAAAGTGTCGAGATGCAGCAGACAGGGAGGGTGCCAGTGAGATTGAGGAAGTTAAGCGTATACAGACAAACATTTAACACATTTTGTAATACTGGGAGGCTAGGGGGCCTTTAAGGCCTTTGACCCCATGTATCGTTGCAATGCCAATTTTAAGGTTTGATGAGCCCTTTCAACAATAGCTTGCCCCTGGCTATTGTAGGCAATCCCAAACTTGTGGATAATGGACCAGTGATAGCAGAACTCAGAGAATTGAGAGCTGATATAGGCTGGTCCATCATCATCTGTTTTTAGAATTTTGGCGATCCCAGCACTACGAAGGTCGAATACAATGATTGATAACGTGCTTTGACGTTTCTCCCCTTTGAGGGGCGGCTATGATGAACCCTGAATAGGTGTCAATAGACACGTGAAGGTATTTCCAAGGGGCAAAAGGTGAGAATTGAGTGACATCCATTTGCCATGTCTCACAAGCCTCTATGCCCCTGGGATTAATCCCTTGAGGAAGCATTTTTGCTTGCAAACTGCAGAGAAATGCCAAATTGTTTAACCAGAGCCTTTTTGTTTTGATGAAAATAACTATGACTTTCCCCTGCTAATAGAGGGAAGGTTGAGGGCATCTTAATTGTTTTAGAGCCATCAGTGAAAACTGTGATGGCTAGGAGTGTGAGGGAGGTGAAGCCATTCGATGATGCACAGCTTCTTTGTTTTGGGGCTGTTTGGAAGAGAATAGCTGTGGGCAAGATAGCCAAAGATAGCAGACAGTTGGGGATGATGCGATCAAGCCCTTGAGGGCATGGAATAGAGGGGAAGGGTTGCAATAACAAGAGTGGCTACTATAGTGTTAACAGGAAATGAAAAAGATCTTTCACCTCTGAGAGAGGGCAATTAAGAGCGGATGAGTCATAAAGAAAGGGGGCAGCCACCACCCTTCCATGATCAAAGAGGAGTTGGGATGATAGAAGTTGAAAGCAGAACAGGAAAAGCTGTTTGTGTGGAGCGGGCGGCAAGTTGGGAAGATGTTAAAAGCAGAGATTGAGGAGCAGGGTTTGCATTTCACCACTTGCCGGGGCTTGGAGGACCTTAGGAAAACAAGAGAGGTCCTCTGGATCTATTTTTCCTTGAATCAAGGCTTCCTGAAAGGTATTACGAGAAGCAAGGGGGAGGGGTATTAGAGGGGAAGGAGTCAGGTTTTGTAAGGGAAGATTTTGAGGCTGAAAGGCTGTAGGGAGGGGAGGGGGAAGAGGGGGGAGAGGAATGCGAGGAATGTAAGGCTTTTGTTGAAGGGGAGGAGGGAGGGGGAGCGGGGGCGTTTGGAGACAAAGAGTAGATGGGTGGACTTTCTGCTGGAAGAGGAGAGGGGGATTAAGGGTAGAGGAATGAGAGGAATGGAAGGTTTTTGTTGAAGGGGAGGGGGAGCGGGGGTGTTTGAAGACAAAGAGGAGATGGGTGAAGTTTCTGCTGGAAGAGGAGGTGGGGATTAGGCAAAGAAGCTGCTGAAAGAGCAGGGGGGATTAGAAGGAGAAGGAGGGAGGGAATCTTGTTGATTCGAAGTTGAATCAGCAGAAGGATAAAAAATATCAATCGCAGCCATGAGCGCTCTCCAGGTACAGAGAATATGTGGCGCTGCCCGAGGAGGTTGATGGATCCATTTCCCAATTTTCTCCCATGTGGAGCGTTTAAAGAGTGCCATCCTCGGAGTAAGCTGGGCAATGTTTTTGAAGATAGAGGAGGAAAGAGATTATAGCTTTCCTTGAAAGAGGAAAGACTGTCATGCCATTAGTTCTTTGCAGAGCATTGGCCTTCCTGACTAAAAATGAAGTTCATCCACATGCTTGGACAGAACTTTGGAAAGTGGCGAGCCCATACTTACGAATCTGCGCTTTACCGTTGCCCGGTGGCGTAGTACAGGAGTCAGGGGCGACGCCCCTAGAAAAGAACACGTTGTGAAGGGGCGTGAAAGCGATCACGTCGGGGTCACCAGTTGATGAGTTGCGGGTCCCAGTGCCGGGATGAATCAGCTGACGACCTGCACCAGGCAGACTGTCTGGGTGGGCTCCTCTTGATGGCAAAGATGACAGCGACACAAAGGTTTCTTTTGGTGAGAGGAAAAGCCCAGAGCAAACTTTGCCCTCTCTTTTGTTGTGCAGCAAGCAGGGGGTGGGTTTAGGTTACATGAGGTTAGACAGGAACAGGAAACACTGCCATATATGGTTAATCCTTATGCTATAGCTGACTCAGGATTTTATACAGGAACAGGAATCATTGCCATATATGGCTAATCCCTAGTGACTCAGGTTTTACACGTAGCTGTTCCTATAGTGTCACCCTATATATGTATTGTATGTGTATTGGGTTGTCTGTGTACGTGACTTCCTACTGATGTGTCATATCGCAACAATTTTTTCTTCCAACAGATAGATAGACAGACAGACGCTACAAATAAATATTAATTGGCTAGGCCAAATATATAATATATAGTTTTTTTATTCTGTTGAGCCTTCAGGCAGAATTTAGTTAGCTCTAAATTTCTCTGCAGATAATGAAGTCCTGCAGAGAGCTGGAGGGTTCATTGTCAATCAGATTCTTAGCCCCACCTATCCCACACAATTGCTATCCTTTTGAGCTTTTTTTTGAGATATTGAAATTCCTATAGTCTCTGGAACAAAAGACCCTAAACATAATTTACAGTAATAAAAATAACGTAACATTTTGTGTAACTGAAAAAAATAAAATAACTTGTCAACTTTCTGGCTCTTCATAAACAACTGAAGAAATAACATTAATATGACTATTTCCTTCTACACAATATCTAATAAATGCATTTGAGTGTTGGCTGATTCTTTAGACAAGATATAATGAAATTGTTTTAAAAAAGTACTATGATGCTGGGAAAACATTCTTTTTCGTGGCTACTTTTTAGTCATTTTAACCTGCACTTTAGTCACTGTACAAAAAAAGACCTACTTTGCCTCTTGAGGGAAAGTTATGCAAGAACCTTATAATGATAAGTTTAAATTCTCCTTTGCGAAGGTCCCCTATAAGGAATTAATCCAGTTTGAGATTTATATAATATACTGAATGATAATTTAAGCATACAGGTTATATTTACACAATTAAAATGTGATTGGCCTGTTTGATTTTAAGTTGTATGTGAAAACATTCACTATATGATTTATTCATTAAATGGTAATGCTATTAATTACAGTATATCTGGGTGGAATGAAGAATTTCCTGCCTGAACTCTTTTTCTCTTACAACAGCATGGTTGAAGGAATGATAAAATTGTGAGGTCAGAGGAAAATGAAATGCACAGGTTACAAGCTAGTGTCAACAATTTCTTACCTCTCTGGGCTACCAAATCTTTGAAGAAATAATATACACTACTCAAAAAAACAAAGGGAACACAAAAATAAGACATCCTAGAGCTGAATGAATGAAATATTCTTATTAAATATTTTGTTTATTACATAGTTGAATGTTCTGACAACAAAATCACCCAAAAATTATCTATGGAAATCAAATTTAGCAACCCATGGAGGTCTGGATTTGGAGTTACACTCAAAATTAAAGTGATAAAAAACACTACAGGCTGATCCAACTTTGATATAATGTCCTTAAAACAAGTCAAAATGAGGCTCAGTAGTGTGTGTGACCTCCATGTGCCTGTATGACCTCACTACAATGCCTGGGCATGCTCCTGATGAGGTGGCGGATGGTCTCCTGAGGGATCTCCTCCCACACCTGGACTAAAGCATCACCCAACTCCTGGACAGTTTGTGGTGCAATGTGGTGTTGGTGGATGGAGCGAGACATGATGTCCCAGATGTGCTCAATTGGATTCAGGTCTGGGGAACGGGCAGGCCAGTCCATAGCATCAATGCCTTCATCTTGCAGGAACTGCTGACACACTCCAGCCACATGAGGTCTAGCATTGTCTTGCATTAGGAGGAACCCAGGGCCAACCGCACCAGCATATGGTCTCACAAGGGGTCTGAGGATCTCATTTCGGTACCTAATGGCAGGCAGGCTACCTCTGGCAAGCACATGGAGGGCTGTGCAGCCCCGTAAAGAAATGCCACCCACATCATTACTGACCCACTGCCAAACCGGTCATGCTGGAGAATGTTGCAGGCAGCAGAATGTTCTCCATGGTGTCTCCAGACCCTGTGTCTGTCACATGTGCTCAGTATGAACCTGCTTTCATCTGTGAAGAGCACAGGGCACCAGTGGTGAATTTGCCAATCTTGGTGTTCTCTGGCAAATGTCAAACGTCCTGCACGGTGTTGGTCTGTAAGCACAACCCCCACCTGTGGACGTTGGGCCCTCATACCACCCTCATGGAGTCTGTTTCTGACCATTTGAGCAGCCGCATGCACATTTGTGGCCTGCTGGAGGTCATTTTGCAGGGCTCTGGCAGGGCTCCTCCTGTCCCTTCTTGCACAAAGGCAGAGATAGCGGTCCTGATGCTGGGTTGTTGCCCTCTTATGGCCTCCTCCACGTCTCCTGATGTACTGGCCTGTCTCCTGGTAGCGCCTCCATGCTGTGGACACTACGCTGACAGACACAGCAAACCTTCTTGCCACAGCTCGCATTGATGTGCCATCCTGGATGAGTTGCACTACCTGAGCCACTTGTGTGGGTTGTAGACTCCGTCTCATGCTACCACTAGAGTGAAAGCACCGCCAGCATTCAAAAGTGACCAAACCATCAGCCAGAAAGCATAGGAACTGAGAAGTGGTCTGTGGTCACCACCTGCAGAACCACTCCTTTATTGAGGATGTCCTGCTAACTGCCTATGCTTTCCACCTGTTGTCTATTCCATTTGCACAACAGCATGTGAAATTGATTGTCAATCAGTGTTGCTAACTAAGTGGACAGTTTGATTTCACAGAAGTATGATTGACTTGAAGTTACATTGTGTTGTTTAAGTGTTCCCTTTATTTTTTTGAGCAGTGTACATATATTAAGATCCTTAATATTATTCTGCAATAAATGTTATCCCATCCATATAATATGTGACTTTTGTGTGAAGGCCCCCACAAAGAATGAAATATTTTGGGAAATATTTAAAAAGGCAGAATATTATATTTCTCTAAGAAGAAATAGAGAAACATTTTGGAGGCAGAAAGCAGACCCCCGTCTTTCTTAATAGCCCACAGCAGATGCCAACACTTAAGGAGATAAAAAGCTTATTGAAAGAGGAAGCTAACTATCTTGATGGCTCCATTCATAAGCAAAACAAATATTGCCAGCAGAAGCCCATTCAAGACAGAATATTTTGAAACTCCTTGCAGCAAAGTTTGACACTAACAATAGCAGAATGGTAGGATTAGAAAGCAGCCCCTCACCCAAGTTCCAGGATAGGACAAAAGCCATTAGCCACAATAGGAATTGCCCAACACCCTTTCAAAACATAAGCCCCTTAATTGCATAACTCCAACCCCCAGCACCATTTCAGGACCTGTATAAAAATCCTGGCATTCATCTAGCTAATTGTTCAGCTGACCCAGAACTGCACATTGTCTTTGTGTGTGGTTCTTCAATAAACTTTCTTTCCAATCAGTTTCCATGTTGTTTCCAGCATCTTTCCCCCAGCTTGGAACTGAATCAGATGGATATTCCTTCCAACACCTTAATGCTAACTTCTCCCGGTATTACAAGGAAGGAAAAGCATATTGTCAATAACCTTTGTAAAATAATTTTTCCAATTGTTGTGTAGCCAGTTACAGGAAATCATGATTGATTTTCCAGTGAGAGTAAAGAATTTAGAACCTGTGCCAGGTATTTTCCCTTTCTCAAACAAGGAAATCAAATTTGGCAAAATTGTACCACATATCTGTTGCTAAGAAATCTGTTGTTTGTTCCTGAAAGTTAGGCTTATTTTAGAACATATTCAGACACCGTATTTCCTTAGTAATTTTTAGGAAAAAATGTCAGTGGTATTCATAGACTATCAAGTACCATTTCTGCCATCAGTTTACTTTGAAAAAGTAACTGAAGCAAGGAAAAAAAGGCAGGACAAAGGTGTGATGATCCCGAAAGTTCCCAAAATAGTAAGTCTGAAACCTTCACCTTTCACCTCATTGGCTCAGCCAGGTTGCTAGTGATGAAATTTTCAGGAAACAAAATCTGCTCATTGTTATATTTTATTACACAAAAAGGCACACAGCTCTATTTAGACACAGGTTTTCTAGAAGAAATATATTTAAGAGGATTATAGCTCTCAAATGTGACACTAAACCATTTAATACACAAAGATTTTATAGCAATGATAAATGTCAAAGAAATAAGTGTGACTTCAATTCCAGGGATTCTTGCTTCATTTGTACAGGCATCAATGAGTACGGAAGTATTTTCATAGGGAAAATAAATATTATTTAAATATTGAATAAATATACATCCCAGAATATGAACAGTTATACATGTCCTAACGATATCTTAACTGTTAGAAAGTTATACACTGATTACTGATTTGCTTCCCAATATACTGAGGAGTTATTTGAAAATAGCTATATGTGGAATCTAATGATTAGCATGCTTAATAATTGGCAGATAAATATTGCACAAATATCTAATGTGATTGTAAAAAATGTATATTAGTTTTATGTAATTTATTCTATAAGTTGTTTACTCACATTTTCAATATAACAGCCAGTGATACTTCCTATTTGATCTACAGACTGATTGCATGACCTCCCCACTATAAATATAAAATGTATATACAGTACAATGTATACCCTTATGCTATGCATAAATCTATTTCCTAGAGATCCCAGATGGAAAGATCTGATTATTTTAAGGGATATGTATATTTTACATTCATGTCACTTCTACATCGGCTAAAGGACTAGGAATAGTGGTTAGTCCAATAATGCCAAATAAACAATACACAATTCTCAGCAATTCTGGGTAATAATGCATATTGTGTGAATTGCCCATATCATTCTGATTGAATGTACATTATAAAAATATGCAATTATCTAAAAATAAAAAAATAGGTAAATATGTTCCAGAGCTCTCTACCTTTCAATATACATATACCGTATTTTCTGGACTATAAGCCACTACTTTTTTCCCACAGTTTGAACCCTGCGGCTTGTACAACCATGTGGCTTATCTATAGATTTTTCTTCGCTAACTACCATCAGGGGGCGCAAAAATGTGACACACACAAGAGGCCAATGCAAAGAAGAAGATGCTACCAGTAGTTTTTGGCACAAAAACGATGCAAGCAGCACAACACGCACGAACGCAAAATATTTTTCACACCCTCATCATGGAAAATACACGAAGAAAAGCGTATGATGCAGCTTTTAAGTTGAAAGCAATCGATCTGTCTATCCAGGAAGGAAACAGAGCTGCTGCACGTAAGCTTGGCGTTAATGAATCAATGGTGAGACGTTGGAGATGTCTGGCCACATGCAAAGAGCATTCTTCTCTTTCTGTGTAAATATCTCATTTCACAACGTATATATCTGCAGCTTATAGTCTGGTGCGGCTAATATATGTAAAAAAAAAAATTTTTCTTTTAAAATTTAGTGGGTGCAGCTTATATTCTGATGCGCTCTATAGTCCGGTAAATATGGCACTTTCTTTAATGCTCACATATAATACAGTTAATAAATACACAGTAGTTTACAATCTTGTGTCTATGGAAATTCTCAAACATCCAGGTGATGGTTGTCTCAAACACAACTAGACTTTCTTGGGTTTTTTCTTTGAAAATGTTTTAGCTTCTCATCCTGAACTGAAAAACCATTTCTTGGATGAGAAGTGAAACGTTTTCAAAGAAAAAACCCAAGAAAGTCCAGTTGCCTTTTGGAAAAAGCACTTTTGGGATTTGCTATGTTATTCACAAAGAATGATATACGGAGACAAACTTATGCGCTCTATTTCTGTATCTTTTACCTTTCATATACAGTGCTCCATCTTATCTCACCAAATATTTATGGGAGCCACAACAAAAATAACAGTAAAGTTTTGAGACTGGCACGAAACAAAGAGCAACAGCCAAGGTCATGAATTACACAGCAAAACTATCCAGTACCAGTCTGCTCAGATATATAGCTTCAGATGCATTTGGGACTTTGCCTATTTCAATTTATATGTGGATGTTTATGTTTTTGGCCATTTCTCTTATGGCAGGGAATAGTGTATACAAATATTTTTATGAATAGGGTTTGTCCTCTTGGTCTGACATTGGCCTCCTTCAATCCATGCTGTTTTTAAAATAAATGCTGTTCTGTCAATCCCACCCGTTTTAATCCTCTGGGAATATCCACTAGGAATCTAATCTCAAGAAACAATCAAGGCATTAGTAAAGGGAGTATGACTTCGAATGTATACAAAGAATACAAGCGAGTTTCCAAACTATTCTTTAAAGATAAAAACAAGGATAACAAATTCTTATCCAAAGAGAGAGCACAATAAGAAAAGGGAAGAGATTGCATAGCTAAATACACATATTGAGTATCAACGATCAAGTTAATAGGTTGGTCATTGAACAATGGTAAAGCCAAAATCACAGCAGCCAGCTCAGCACGTTCAGGTGAAGTATGCGTGGCAGTAAATTTAGAATACCATTGTTGTTGAATCTGCCAGACAACCACACCCCTTGTAGGTGATCCATCAATAAAGACTATAAGAGCTTTAGAAATAGGATTTCGCACAAAAATGGAAGAAAAGGCCGGATTTAAAGTAGTAGTAACCACTATTCTAGGATCCTTGGGTAAAGAATACAACAAGTTTCCCACATATTGAGAAAAGGCTATCTGATATGATTCTGAAATCATCATCAAATGCTCATGTTCAACTTTTGTACGAGTGAAAGCTATGCTAATGAGATCCTGTCCTGTAAGATGTAAGGCTCATTTACGACCTTTAATAATCAAATCCTCTAATGCTGATTGATAAAGATAAATGTTTCTAGGTGGAGTAGCTGACAAATTAATCCATTCATGAATGTTGACCACTTGCGGGGATGCATTAGAATAAAGACATCCTGTGGGTAAGGGTGTAGTGGGAAGAATAGCTAAGCAAAGTCCTATTGCTAAGGTTATTATCTTGTCCACATATCGATGCTTAAACTTATTCAGTATTTCTTGAAGGCATGTTCTTTGAAGATCAGTTAATACAACTAGATCTCCTGGTGATTGTGCTCCCTTCAAAGACTGAAATAAGGCCAACATATCACCAGTTTTAATGTAGAAGAATGGACGTGCCCAATTAATAATGCCAGGTAATTTTTGCCATTGTACTAATGTATATGATTTCTGTACTTGTAATTCAGGAAGAATTGGAATGGAGGAATTGTGCAACCTTCTATGTCCTAAGTAGGTATAAGGTTCTACCTTTTGAATTTTGTCTGAGGCTATATACAATCCTTGTTGTGCCACAATATCTGTTAACTCTTTTAAAACTTAGATTCATCAAAATCTGGGGCTGCTATCAATATATCATCCATATAATGATAAATAGGAAGGAAATTTATTCCGAAAGGGTTGAAGGGCATTATCCACAAAATATTGACAAAGTGTAGGGGAATTAAGCATTCCCTGAGGCAACACTCGCCAATGATATCATTTTGTGGGCATGCTATTATTAAAAACTGGGACAGTAAATGCAAATTTTTCTTTGTCTTGAGGCTGCAAAGGTATAGTAAAAAAGCAGTCTTTAAGATCAACTACCAATAATTTATAAAAATTAGGAATTAAGTTAGGGTTTGGTAGACCACATTGTAAAGGACCCATGGGTTGGATACATTTATTAAAGAGGAGATGACAGTAACCAATAACCAGTATCCAATAACCCTTGAAATGGTTGTTTATTAAGGAAGAGTGTTAACAAAGGACGAGAGGAGTTCAGCTGATGAAGTAAGCCTACAGATAAAGAAGTTGATCCAAATTCTACATCCCCACGATTACCTATACCAGGAGATGGAATTTCATATGGAAGAAGAAGCAATTGAGCAACAGAAGAATTACAAGGAAGAACTTGAGGAAGATTCACCCAAATCTGAATCATGAGGATACCAGTGTAATCTGAATCTATTACCCCAGGCACAGCAAAACAGCCCTTTTTGTGTGCAGAAGAACGAGGCAAAATTAAGCCAACTAATCCCGAAGGAAGAGGACCCTTAAATTGAGACAGAACTATTTTAACTTCCATGGGAAATTTAAACTCAATTTCCTCTTGAGTGATTAAATCGATCCCAGCGCTACCAGCTGTGGCTGGGGAGGAGTGAGAGAGACTGCTGGAGGAGCCAGTAATGGGAAAGGCACGCTTTGGATTCTGGGTGGGTGCCACACCCATTGGCAAGTTTCCCGACCGAAACTGACATTGATTGGCCCAATGAAATCCCTTTTTGCAAATAGGGCACTTCTTAGGACGATTCTGAGGCATAGAAGGTGTAGAACGACAGTCCTTCTGAAAGTGGCCAGGCTTCTTACACTTAAAAGAGTTACCAATTGATCGCTGTCCTTTCTGAATAGCAGCTGCTAACATATGCATTTTATAAGTTTGTGATCCAATATCCTGGCAGACTCGCAGCATATCTGCCAGAGTGTAATGAGCAGTAGCCTTTAACGGCTGTAAAGCTCTTTTACAATCTGCATTAGCATTTTCAATAGCTAACTGGCGAAGAAGTTCACCAGCAGCTTCCTGATGATCAAACTGCTGTCAAATTGCTTTGGACAGACGCTCAACAAAGTCAGCATAAGGCTCATTGGCACTCTGTCGAATGTTTGAAAAATTTGCTCTAGGTTCTCCAGCTTGGGGTACCTTAAGAAAAGCACAAAAGGCACATTCAGCAACAATAGTTAACATAGCTGGAGGAAGAACAACTTGAGTAGGAATTGTACCAAACGGTCCAGAATCAAATAGCTGCTCAACTGTATATGCTCCTCCTCCTCCTAAAGCAGCAGCTTGAGCATGTCTCATATATTCACTCTCCCAAACCACATATTGCATGGATGTTAAAATCATGCGCAATATGTGCTTCCAATCTTCAGGGATCATTGTATAACCATTTTATATTCCTTCTACAAGTCCTCTTGTAAAATTACTACTAATCCCATAGTTTATAACTGCCTTTTTAAACTCTCTTAAGATCTGATAAGGCAGGCCCTCCCATTCTGCTACTTGCAGTCCAAGCTGTAGCCCCTGACCAGGACAATATTGTACTGGACAAACAGACAGTAATTCTGCAAGTTCTGTTCCTGGGACAGAGGCATCCCTTTTACAAGTCTCTACCATTTTCTGAAAAGAAGACTGAACAATAGAGTCAGGAGGCTTTTGCCCTGTATCTGCAGGAGCTGAGGGAATTAAGACATATATTCAGACATATATATTAAGACATATATTCAGGTGAAGAAGGAGGATAAATGACAACATTAGTATAACATGAAGGTAGAGGTGTTAAAAGAGAAAGTTCATTGTGACCAAATGTTTCAATTGCATGCCTACATAAATGCCATACATGCAAAACTTCTATTTTTGCTCGAGGTTCAGTATGCAATGTTTTCCCAATATGTTCCCAATCAGTTAATTTTAAAGACCCCTTTTCTGGGTACCATAGGCACTGAGCTGCAATCTCCTGGACCAGCCTTAAGAGATTTCTCTGTGGTACCTCGGTATTATTTTTCTTCAACAAATAGCCTAATTCATCTACATGCTTCCTTTGTTCCTCAGAAAGCGAAGACCCCATACTTACAGAAACCAAAAGGTTGAAGAAACCACAAAGGGTTGAAGGTGCACCAAATCCTTGCCAGACAAAGTAAGAGGGTCCCTGTTCAGGCACCACTTGTTGTAATGATGAGGCAGTTGAGTTGTTTGATCATGAACAACTGAATTATGATGATGATCTTTATTGGAGTATAGTCTTGCATTTATATACATTTTTAGTTGTCCTCCATTATTGGTTAACTTTGGTTACTGCTTAACTTTCATTACTGTTTAGTACAGTAATCCATACAATTAATTATCTCTAGTTAAAGTCTAACATATGTCTACTTCCCCTCTCTAATCCTCCTTTATCCATAGATTAGTGACTTTGTTTGCCTGAGTTGTATTTGCTTGGAAACATTCTTTATCAGAGGTTTGCCATCCGAGATTGGAACATTCCTGCAATTACAACTCTACACCACACCCTAATAATTCAACACTTATTAGACTTTTTCTAGATTCTGTACTGATATCTACTTTGACCAGAACTTTAAACCCCAGTCTACATGTAACTTTCCCATGGCTTGATATATATTTAAGGACATTATTATAGTGGTAATTTTATTTTCTTTATAATGCTAAAAGTGGAAGTAATCTTTTTATAGCAACTGCAACCATAGCTGATACTGTCAACAAGCTGTCCACATCCCTTTTCTGATCAATCACTGCCAGTTTAGAGCCTATTAACACTAAAGTTTGGATTTCTTGTATCAGTGTGTATTACTTTGCATTTATAAAGTAATGAGAGATGGATATTAAGTACTGTAGATCAGACTTTGTTCTTAAACTTTTTTTCTTAATATTTTTAAAAATAGTTCAAAATCATGTTGTTAGATGATCTGAAGGGCTTTCCAATATCCATCTCCCTCACACATTCTCTTTATCTGTCTATCCAATATACACAGTATTATACTGTATTTTATGCCCTTATTTAGGTGTTCAATATATTCCACCTTTCCTCCAGGAGCTTAAGATAACACGCACAGAACTCCCTCCTCAAATATTATCCTGTGAAGTAGGTTGGTTTGATACAGAATTACAGCCTCATCGGTGAGTTTCTGTGCCTGGAGATTGATTTGAACCTACCTAGATCTTCCAGTTCTACTTCGACTCTTTTATTTTCAGAGCAGGCCCTCTTCTAATTTTAGTTCTAAAATCTTTAAAAATCTGAATCATTATCAAGTGTTCTAGAAGCATATTATTCAATAAGAAGAGTCACTATATGATAGCTATATAAATGTGATATATAAATAAATAAATTTTAAATTGACAATCTTTTTGTTTTCTTTCCAAGTTTGGATATCTCCTCATGGCTCTTTGATCCCACCCTTTCTTATTTTTAATTGACTCAGTCAGCTAGAATTCTTTAATCTTAACAGAATCTCTAGGGACAAACAATAGGAAATTAACAATGGCTACAGCATATAAGGAAAATTTATATAAGATGTTTTACAGGTGGCACCTCCCCCCAGCAAAGCTTGCCAAAATGTATAAAAATTTATCCCCAAAACACTGGAAGTGGAAGGACTTACCAGATACATTCTATCATATGTGGTGGACATGTAAACTATGCAAGAAATACTAGAGATTGATACAGACATGGTGGAAAAAATGGTGGGAGAGCATATTCCATTTAAACCAGAATTATTTATCTTGGGAATAATGATAGGTTATAGGAAAGGTATAGCATATTTAATAATACATTTGACAGCGACAGGAATAAAATTGTTCCTTTATTCCAGAGAAACAGAATAAGTGCATCCATTTACCCTTGTGTATGCTGTTCTGTGGTGAATGCACTGTAACTTCAGCATTGGGATTGAGACAAAATCTACCTACCTGTCACTGGGTAACAAGCACCACCAACTGTATATGCAATATTTTATTTATTTGCTTCGTACACACTTTGTATATAGACTTTGGTATTTTTCCCATCCTTGCTTTCTCTACCGGGATTGGTCTTCTACTGTATTCAAAACCAATAATGTTGCCATTATAGCAGATTAAGCAATGGAAAGGAATATATCTGCTTCTTTGCTCCAGGAGAATGGAAGCAGAGTGGAAAATTAGAAAGAGCAAGGAAGAAGATACAAGAAGACACGAGGAATGGTATTCTCTTTTTCTCATTGGCTAGAATGGGAGAAAGACAAACCCAAACAGCAAGCAGATAGATTAAAAGAGAAAACAGAGGAGTGTTTGAGCGAAAAAGATAGCAAAAAGTGTTACCTTTAACACTGATCACTACCAATATGGTCACCACCTATGAAAAAGGTGGAAAAGAGGCTCCCCATTCATGTTGTAAAATGATAATGCTTTTCCTTGCTTTATTTAAAGTTTTATAAAGGCAGGTTGTTTTCAATGCTTGCTAATATACATGAACAAAAACATGCATCAAACATTTCTTTACACATGCACCTGTCTGCTCTGCTCATATCAAAAGGTTTTTGCAATACAATCATGTCTAATATTGTAATGTTTGATGTCTTGATAAAGCTATGTTCCTGCTCACGAGAGGATTTAAAATTATAATGAACTGGTATAAAATGCAACAACAACTTGTCATGTGAGTTATTTATTGTTGCAGTGCGCTTTTCTTTTGGGGTTATACATTCTTTTCTGTAATGAAATCAGCTATTTAAATAGCGCTTGTTTTAAAATGGACTTTAAATGTATTAACATTCAATCAATATACTATTTACTTTAGACTTTTTTTGAAAATCCTAACATTGATGAAATAACTGTTTCACTTCCTCCACCCACTTACTGTACAGCAAATTAAAACAACATTTTTTTATTTCACAATGTAGGTAGCCTTTGATTTATGACCACAACTGAGTCCAAAATTTCTATTGCAAAGTGAGAGTTATAAAGTGAATTTTGCCCCTTTTCATGACCTTTCTTGCCACAGTTGTTAAGTGAATCACAGCTGTTGTTAAGTTAGTAACATGGTTACTAACATTGTTAAATGAATAGGGCTTCACCATTGACTGTCAGCTTTGGATGCCATATTGAGATCCAATGCTCCCATGCTGCCACAATTGAGCCTGGGAAAGTGGGAGGGAGGAAATCTTTGGAGTATATCTAGTTAGACATAATAAAATTCTTTTGCTGATTCAAGGTCAGGTAATGTTGCACACAGTGAAAAGGAAGTCTTACTTTGGGACAGGTGGTGATTGAGTTATGTGATGTGGTGATGGGTATAGGGGATGGATTTGTAGTTTTTACTTATTGCAAGGAAGCTCGGAACTTCAAATTCGGGATTCCACAGATGTGCCAGTTACTATCCAAATAAAAGGAACTTTTGAGAGATGTCTGTCTTGGAGTTATTGGTTGGAATGGAGGTTTGCTAGAATGCTGACATAGAATAGAATAGAATAGAATAGAATAGAATAGAATAGAATAGAATAGAATAGAATAGAATAGAATAGAATAGAATAGAATTCTTTATTGGCCAAGTGTGGTTGGACACACAAGAAATTTGTCTTGGTGCAAATGCTCTCAGTGTACATAAAAGAAAAGATACATTTGTCAAGAATCATAAAGTACAACACTTAACGATAGTCATAGGGTACAATAAGCAATCAAATCATACTAGGAAAGCATTGACACTGCTTATCAGAAGATTGCAAAAGATGATCACATGACCCCAGGACATTGCAACTGCCATAAACATACAGGTAGTCTTAGAACAGGCCAAAAACTGACGTATGGCCATTTTTCACATTTGATTGTTGCAGTATTCTCATGGTCATGTGATTTACATTTGGATGCTTGACAACTGGTTCATATTTACGATGGTTGCAGTGTCCTGGGGTCACATGATTCCCTTTTGCGACTTTCTGACAAATCAATAAGGCAGATTCACTTAACAACCGTTACTAATTTAACAACTGCCATGATTCGCTTACCAAATGGGGCAAGAAAAGTCATAAAATGGGGCAAAACTCACTTAACAAATTTTTCACTTAGCAACATAAATACTGGGCTCAATTGTGGTCATAAGTCGAGGACTACTACCTGTATTCAGTTGTCAAGCATCTGAATTTTGGTCACATGGCTATGGGAATGCTGCAATGGTCAACAGTGTGAATATTTGTCATAAGTCACTTGTGATAGTGGGCCATTGTAACTTTGAATGGTCACTAAATGTTGTTAAATCGAGCATTATCTGTATAAGCCACACTATAATCTTGCGTAAAGATAAAATTAAGTCCATTCTTTATAAATATTAATTAGAAAGGAGCATGCAGAAGTTTTAAATTTTTTTCCCCAGGACCACAGATTGCATACATTTTAATACATTCAAGTAATAAACTCCAGTACATCAAGAGTCTCGTTTGTAAATGATTATCCCTACTGAAGATCTTCAAATGCAGTGACAGTCTAAATATGGAGTATTATGAAATGAGTAATTGCTTCTTGTATCCTTTAGGAAAAGAATACACGCAGGCATTAAACCAATCAGATTGAAGCTTCTGTATTTCCTTCTTTCGAAGTGTAGTGACTTGGCACCAAACGGCCAATCATAATCTGAGATGTGTACATATGGAAAGAAATTTGTAAGAGGTATGGACAAGATGAGAACAAAAAATAACCTCAGCAAGTATTCTTTTGAATGATTCCTTTGGCATTATTGAATAAGTGGGTCAAATGGAAAAATCTAAAGAATGTTTATTATCTAACCTGAGAGCTGTTTTAAAATATTTTCAAGTAGAAAAATATCATAAAATTTTATAATAAAGGTTTTTTTTTCCTTGTTCTATTGTGATTCCCACATTTATCACAAATTTCCTAAAATATTCATTTTTTAAAAAATAGACTACAGAATGTAGTTGTATTTCATACATATTCATATAACATTTGTTTTATTAATTAAGATTTTTATGTCAGCTAGAAGCCACATTAATTTTATAGTGTTACAAGCTGATACCAATACATAATCCAGTTCTCATTCCATACAGGTATATTCTTTACACAATGTTGTTATCTCATGCTAATATTGTTTGCCTGCAATATTAATTATGTGCAGGAAGTTTGACTTTGGCCATATTTTAAATTAGGGATTAAAAAGAGTTGTCAAGTAGTATTTTATTTTTACAAATATTAATCCTATATGTTTACTCTGGCATATATTAGCTCTATACATGCTTATTCAGGCATATATTTATTTAATTTCATCCCCCCCATGTATAATATTACAAATCAGGCAACTTTATGGAGGTCTGTCTTGCATAATATTGTTATTTTTAAGTATTAATGTGGAGTTTAGAGGCTATGTTTGCCTAAATACAATAACATACAATATTGAATTTTCAGATTAATTTTCAGAAATATAATATAGACTTTATTTTAAATTTAATAAAAACAATTAATTTATACACTCAATTATGAAATCTTTAGAAGTAAACATGTATATCTTGTTTTTAGTTTTGTCTATCTGTCCTGAGAGAAAAGGTTGTTAACTGATACTAATAACTTATTTAAATCAATCATATGTCTTCAAAACCTGAATATACAAATGACAATCTGTTTCCCTCTTTTTCTTGTATATAATTTTTACTAGGAATTTTTGAATGGTACTTATAGATACGTTAAACATATATTACATTTATACTAATCATACATACATATGTTTAGTATGTATTATTTAATTATTTGCTAAACAAGTTGGAAAAATGCACTTTGATCAATATTTTAATGCTATACTTGTGTTACTTCATATCTTTTCCTTTGTTTTTGTTTAGCTTTCCATGAGTAAATTCGGTGCTTTTTTTCCTCTGTACTATTTGCAAGAGTTCAGTGATCTTGCATTTGCATTCCAGCACACATATTTGTGCAATTTTCCAGTAATTTACCACCAGGGGTGGGATCTGACCGGTGTAACTACCGGTTCAGAGATGTTACACTGCGCGCGTGTGTATATCATCGTCATCTAGCTGACTGGACAGCTGAGCAGCACTGCACGTGGGTGCGCAGCAGTTGAAAAAGCACTTTTTTCCTGCTTTTTCAACCGCAGCTGTGTCATGCAAAGCAGCTGCGGTTAAAAACGCAGGAAATAAAGATCAGGTAAGAGCCCAGGCAGGCAGGTGGGCCAAAACAGCAGCAGACATAGAACCGGTTCTATGTATGCGCTCTGTTTGCTGCTTTTCATAGCAACCGGTTCTACAGAAGTGGACAGAACCGGTAGAATCCCACCCGTTTACCACATTTTAGTATGGTCTAATGATATAAAGACATTACATTTCAGAGATCAATACTTCCTGAAATTTTGGATATAACATTTGATAAGACTAGAAAACCTCCAAGATCCCTTCCAACCTTATGATTCTATGTTCATAATAGTATTGTCATAACTTTACTACATACTAAAATGAATAGTACTGTAATGATATACTAAATCTAATTATCAGAGAATAAACAAGTATCAACAAGTAGGTTTTGTTATAAGAGGATTATATGCTGATTTAATAGAGAATATTTTTAACATGCTTCAAGTTCAAACTGTCACATCTATAGTAATTATAGTAATGATATATTTCTCTTTATTTATGGGAATAACATCCAAATAAATTACTATTCCCCTTTTGGGTCATGAACCAAGGGTTGGCAAACAGAAGAAATATCCATTGTATCATCCTTATTGCTGCATAAAATGCAATTACCTAAGTAGAAATTGGTGACATCCTCAGCCTGGTCCCAACACATCATACATACTGCCATAAACAGCACATCCTAAAGAACAAAAGTCATGTTGTCTGGAAGCAAGCATGAAATCCAGCCCATCATACCACTGCTCTTTTGCCATCACCAGTGCTAAGAAATATCCAGCCAGTGTGAAGCAACTAATACGTAGTTTGTTCCTTCTACAGTTTGCAGTCATTCAAATCCAAAATATTAAAGTTCTAGTTAACAATAAATATTAATTATTCCACTGTTGGAATGCAGAAAATGATTAAAGTTAAGGGGGGATATCAAGGAATATTGGAAACTTTGTAAGGACTTACTTTAGTTCTTTTTTGGTGAGGAGGGAAAGGAAGCTGTTCGACAAGCAGAAATAAAAAAAAATACTCTTTTCTCAATACGGAAGTATTAGCAGTTGAACTTTTAACTGTTCTAAAGTTGATGAAACTGCATTGGCTGCTAGAACAAATAGATGAAGCCCTCCTGAGCCATGAGTCACCTGTAAAGTTACATTCTGAGTGGCCTGTGTGGCAGATGAATATGAAAAGAGGGCAGTGATCAGGTGACATCAGAGTCTGTTCAATATCCAAGTACTTCCCAGAACGATTAGAACTACATACATAAAGAATGATGTAACACGATGGTTAATCAAAAAGGTTGTAAATGTTCCTTCTGTGCCTTTAACAGCCACATACAGTAATTGGATAAAAATCAGGTGGTGAAACTCCATGACTAATTCTTCAGACCTAAAAAACTTGAATTTTTCCTATTTAAGTGAGATCTCTGACAAAAACTATCTGTGTTATCTGAAAGTCTTCTCTGCTTTTCAAAACAGCAATTTGGTTTTCCTTTCAGGTCAGTGGAATCAAGTGTTTTTCTACAAATACAGCCTCTTTTATTTTGAAGGAAAATCTGTCAAACAGTAGTTGGTGGTGTAAATATTATTACAATAGGAATTATTCTCTTGTCCCCCTAAACAGGGATTAAAAATTAAGCAGTGGGGTTATACCAATTCTTGATCCACGCTGCCTCTGTAGAGTTTACTAATTAAGGAGGTAAGGGTGAATAAGGGAACACAATTTAGTGAGATTATTTTGCTTATTTTAGCAGGTACTGCCAGAGCCAGAATGCATGTTGTTTGTGATCAGAAAAATAGGGTTGTGTAAATCATGATTTACCAACAAAGGCAATGTCACTTAGGCTGAGTTCATGGATGTATTTATGAGTAATACTAAGACTGGCCTTTTAACCATGATGTTTTGAACAAGCCCATGACTTGATCTGCCTGCAATGTTAAGCGACAACAGACCAGTTAGCACGTCCTGCTCAGGCAAAGGGAACCACGTAATTGCTTAATAGTTACGGTGTGTCAATTTAATTGGATTGAGTAAAAAAAAATCACGATTGTGTTAAGCCGCGGTCACGCCAAGTCGGGAGAAGTTAGAGTTTGCCCAACCATAGTCATCGGGACTACTTCCATAGCTGACTAAAGCGATTCCATTTTTTTTCCCGAGTTCCCACGACACAAACCAAACCATAAACAGGGTTCGTACTATCCCCCCTCCCGCGGGCGGTATTGGGTTTTTTGGCTGGTTCGTCATTCCGAGGCAGCCGCAGCCATCCTCATTGACTTTTAAGGACAACCCCCACCTCCATAGGTAGTCAGCAACCACTTGGCTCGAAATTACGACGTCCTCTCCCCCCAAACCCGAGAGAGTTGTCGCGAACAACTCCTTCGCGGGGAGGCACGTAGCCTCCCTTTTGCCGGATCTCTCCTCGGAGGAGTTCGGAGCCACCCCGCGGCGCTGGCAAGAGGGCATTTTTTGCTGCTGCCGCCGCGGATCTTCCCTCCCTCCGCCAGTCTTTCCTTCTAAGAGCCGGAAGTGAGCGCGGATGGTGGCGGCGTCGGCTGCTCCAGCCCTCCTAGCACGGAGAGCCAAAGAGGCGGGGATGCCGAAAGCGAAGAAGGGGGCTTGCCAATAACTTTTGTCCGTGGCGAGGACTATGAGAAATGGCTGCAGGACCTTTGGCGGCGGCGGCGGGTACTTTGGGACGGATGCGCGCTGAGGTGAGGAAGGCTTGGAGTGGGTAGCGAGCCAGCGGGGAAATCTTCCTTTTCTCCCCCCCCCCCCTTTTCCACCAGGCGAGAGGGGGACGCGGGGCGCCTGGCGGGGAGGTTTCTGTGTCGCCTTCTTTGCCCGGTGGGCTGAGGCCTCGCTTCCTCTCGGCTGCTCCCTACGGGAGAAGAGTGGGGATGTTTGGGCTCCTTGGTTTTGGCTCTTTTCTCCTGAATCGGACCTTCCCACCTAACCCGGCCGAGAATGAATCGGGGCTAGGTTGCTGGGCTTGCAGCCCCCGCTGGAAAAGGCCGGTAAACGCCGGCGCCGAGCCATAAAACAGTTGCCTACTTGGGGGGCTTCAGGTCTGGAAAAAGGGGCAGGAGGGTTGAGTAGTATAACTCGGGGAGCCTTCCTGACAAACTACAAGGAGGGCATTTAAGACGACAGCCCGAACCCTGGCTCCTCGGCCTCGCAAAGCAGGAAATTCTCCGCAGCGGAAGGTTGTTTACAATTTACATGGTACCGAAAACAAGACGGTTGCTTTGCTTCCCTTTGGCGTCTTCGAGGCTGTTTCCACAGCTCTGCGGTTGGTGGGGTCTGTAAATAAATGGGGTGGGCATCCTTGGGAAGATTGAGAGACATAGATTGAAGATTGAGAGGTACTACTGTGTACGTCGTGTATTTTGGGCAGCAGTTGTAAATGGGGCTAATCTTGGCAATGATCAAACCTCGAAGCAGTAATTTTACCTTGAGAAAAGGCCAAAAGACTTCTGTAAATGGACCGGCAATAATAGTTCTTTGGGCTATAGTTTAAAACACCAGCATTGCCCCCCCCCCCCAAAAAAAATAACACCCATGTTAGTCTATACATGGTATTTATGCTCTAACAAAACTCACAAAACCGTGTACTGGTATTATTCTCATATATATAGTCATAGAATTGCATGGAACTTTTTTTCATTCCTGTTTTATTACAGTATTTGATACCGTTTTTTGTAAATACAAGGTATATGGGATCGTCATTCATTACTTGTAGGGTCCCAAAGTTAGCACATTTCAGTTTATTTGTCTCAGAGGCTGAAAAAAAAAATTTCTTGGAATGTTGTAATTTAAAAGTATTTTTTGAACTTAAAAATACATTGTTGAAATGCTTCATACTTTTCAGATGTGGGTGATTATTTTGTAATGTGAAAACGCATATGGTTATTTTCAGCTCTCATAGTTACTAGCCTTTTTATAGGAAGCTATAATATGAATGTATAACTGTACTTCTTGCAGTTGTGTTTTGAATACAAAACTATCCACTTCTTGTTACAAGGCTATTGAATTGAGGAAATTGGCAGGGTTTTACTGCAAAAGAATGGAACTAGTTAAACTGCGCTTGCATATGTTAATGTCTTTTTAAGAGCCACAAGAAAGCATCTTTTGCATGCAGTTCTGTCCCTGGTCCCAGTGCACATATAAATACAGAAATACCATTTTTGGAGCATCTTAGCAAAGCTTAATGTATTTTTATATTTAGTATGTACAATGAAAACAAACTACTTCATTGCAACCATAATACTGTATATTTGAAAATGCATTGCTGGTCATTTTAGTTTAAAATCTATAATAAATTAAGCTTTGCTTCTTGTAGAATCAAAACCTATTTTGTCTTCCTTTTACACTTTAGAAAACTGTAAAGGACAAACACAAGTGAAAGTTTTTATACTTGCTTTCAGAGAAGAAAATTAAGATTTTCTCTAGTGCTCAATGAATTTTTACTGTATATCTTACATATCTTTGTACCAGATTCTCCCCCCCCATCCCCTAGGAATTTTGTTCTCCACCCACCACATTCCATTGTCCTTTTGTGGCAGATTTTCATGTCATATCTACTCCTGCCACTTAACTGCTGAAAAATTGAAGGTCTCGCCATGCTATCAGAAAATCACTAGGTTACCATAGTAGGTTGAGGTTGTTATTTGAATGTTCTGATGTCATAAACCTGCCATAGGCTGAATCAGATCACCCGTCTGTTTAATTCTATATTAATTGGCAGTAGCTCTTAAATGTTTGAAAAAAAGAACTATCCCTTCTAGACCTACACATATTTGCCCTAGAATGAATCTTGAATACTCTGCATTCAAACAGCATCCTCCATCATTGGCTTACAGCACCTTGCTGTGTCTTTTTTATTCACGGTGATTTTTGGGTTTACCCCCTAAGTCAGCTTGTCAAAGATTATCATTTTTAAAAAACTTTTTTTCCATTTGCTTCATTGTTCAACACTGATATGCAAACGGTAAAGAGCATGTTGGAAAAATTGAGCTCCATCATCCAAATGAAATAGTATTGTAGAAACAACAAAGAGTTTGAAAGATTAATGTGTCTATTCACACATTAGTTTTGTGGACTATAGCCTGCTGCCTCAGTTGCATAGAGAATGGTCTGAGGAAAAGAGTGATGTATACACACAGCAATTGTATGAAGAGAAGTGAGAAAATGGTGATGGGGATTTGAAAATTTGTATAATTATTAACAAAACTCTAGTTAGAAACAATACACAGGTGTTCTTCCTTTAATTGACTAGCTAATATAATTTAATAACAGCACTATTCAATGTAACGTACCATTTTCCTGAAAATAAGACCTATCCCCAAAATAAGACCTAGCGTGTTTTATGTGTGTGCCTAATATAAGCCCTTCCTCCCCCCCAAATAAGCCCTACGTAAGAGCCTGTGCAGCTGGCTGGCTGCCCATTCTGTCTGGTTTCTCTTATCGTGGCTGTGAGGTGGGGTGGTGAAGCTGCCCCATGCACCCTGCACTGGCTTACCTCAGGGCCCCTTCAGCCAGGCCATCCACACTCTGACACCTGCCTCACAGCAGCAGCACCAGCACCAGCAGCCCTGTGCACCAGGAGTCCGTGGCCTCTTCTGCTTGCTCATGCCCATGATGGAGTAGAAGGCCAAGTGGTGTGCTGTGGCCGCAAGGCAAGGGCAGTGTCATGGCATGGATTGCCTGGCTGTGGGGCCCTGAGGTAAGCCTGTGCGGGTCGAAGAAGTGGACCTCCTGTACATGGAAAAAAATAAGACACCCCCTGAAAATAAGCCCTGGTGCTTATTTTGGGGCCCAAAAGAAAATAAGACCTGGTCTTATTTTCAGGGAAACATGGGTAATGACAAACAGTTGTGGTTAAAATATTGAACTACTCTTGTAGAAGGCCAGGATGAAGTCCATTCTCAGCTACAGAATTCATTTGGTGCCCTGGAGTCAGTTTCTCTCACTAGCCCACTGATTTGTTGTTGAGGGACATTGTAGGTGATATACAAGTTTTATTTTATTTGAGCTGGGCGAGTGTGTGTCTTATGTTAAGATTATTCCTTGAAGTCACTGCAACTCTGTTGAGCTAGCAATATTTTTGTTATTTTCATTGGATGAGCATTACATTGTAAGAAATGCTTAATGTAAAATATCTGAAAACATCCTGAGTTCGTGTCAGTATGGTGGCTGGAAAGGTATTTTTATTCAAGACCTTTGTCTGTATTCTGTGAAACTGGGTGTCAGAAACATTTGTGGCATGTACCATCTGATCAGTACTATTCTTATCGTTAGTAGAACATACTGCACGTGGCACTGATTGATTTAGTTAACCTCATCTATAACTTCCATGCCTGCCGGAAAAGCACAATATGAAAGCCTGGATTAACTAAATACAGTGATGAATAGCGGAGGTCAATATCACTGAGCACATTTGATAAAAGCATGGGGAAGACTGTAACTTGCAATGTATTAGGAATGCCACAAATGAACAAGTACAGTGGAAGAAAAATAAATATGCTATGTATCTGTAGAGTTACAAAAAATGAAAAGTATGTAATAGATCCAAACAACAGTAGTCTGGTCTTATGGAAGAGAATTGACAAATACACATAGGAAGTGAGTTTATAGGCTCAGTTGTTGAGAATGTTGATCAGCAGTCTGCTTAGAAATGTTCTGCTCTGAATATGTGTTTCAAGCATAAATCTATTTGTATGTACAGATGGTAAGTCTGAAACATAAATCTAAGTTACGATTTACTTGATTTTTAATGATAAAATATTGAGATAATTATTGAAAGATACAAGGATGAGGAGAGATTCTGAATGTAGATTCTGGCAGAGAAATGGACTTGGAAGAAAAGGAAAGAAATTAAAGTAGAATCATTTTGGGAAAAGAAGTATGTGTCGTATTTTAAAAAGTATTCAAGAATAATTAAACTCACAACAGAATAAATTGAAAGTATTTTATAAGAAAATATTATCCAGAAGCTGTTTGGAATGGAGTGAAAAGAATTACATCACAAAGTGCCACAGAACTATGTAGAATTATGGTAATAGAAAGAATGCAAGTGTGTGAACACGGATGCTTAGTGGAATGACAAAGTAAAGAGGCTGTGGCTAAGGCAAAAATGTACATTAGAGAATTATTGCTTGTAGAAAAGAGGATGGAATGTATAATGAGCATCACAAAAAAGACTGTGCTGTAATCAAATGATTAAGATTAAAAGAGACAGGGAAAATGCAAAGCAATTTTGATTAACGAAACGTTGGAAATGGATGAAAGGACCAATCTGAGGAGCTTCCAACACAGTGAGTGCAATTAAAAAATAAAAATGATGAAATGATTTGAGATGAAACCAAAATGAGAGAATATGCAAAAGAATGTTTTAGACATTTGCATGGAAATAATAGTGATATCTCAAAGGCTGGAATTGAAACAAATGCAATGCAAACGTTAAGTGTCCAAGAAAAAAAGAACACTAAAAGAAAACTGATAAATATTATGAGAATGTTGAAAAACATTAAGTCAGCAGAAATAGTGTAATTGGAGAAATGTTCAAATATTGATCTGGTTGTCTGATGTAAGGGCTTACAACTTGTTTCACATGTATATGAAGATGCATTTGTGCCTGATACATGGAAGAATGCTGTTATTATTCCCTCACACAAAGGGAAAGTATAATGCTGTGTTCAGGGACGTTCACATGCTGACTACTGGGCATTCCTCAGTTATCCATTAAGAAAACTGGAGCCTTTTAACCAGTTCATATTAAGACTATGAGTAAAAGGCTTAAAAATATTCAGTTTAGCTACCTAAAGATAAATTGGATTCTAAAGTGAAAGCAATTCATTTGTTGAGAATCCTATATCTCTTTCCTTCCAGCTTTCAATAAATCTTGTTAAACTAAAAGAAACTTGCTTTTTGTTGAAATACATTGTCCAGGGCTTCATAAGTTCTTTGAGTGATAAGAAAAACTATCTAGTAAAATATACAGCAGAATTCTAATTAAATGAATGTAAGAGATGATAATTAGCAAAATTTGATTTTGTAATATGATCTCGATGGAAGTTGGGGACACATAAATATTTGTAGCAATTACCTATTAGTGGTAACAACTAAGAAAGTGCTGGGCACATTGGGGCTGGCCTGACCAGTGGTATATGTCATGTTCAGGTACCGAAGGGAAAGTTGGGGAGATCCTATCTCAGCCTTGCCCTGTTCACTGCATAAAATTATTTTGGGAGCCAAGCCCTGTGTGTTTTTATGTATGTTAGAGAAAATTCATAGAAAAAGTAAATCTGCAAAGTTTACATCCACTTGAAGAGATCACTGAAGATACATAATATATGTTGTTGAGTTCTTAGTTGCCCAGGAACTAGAAAATAATTCTAGTAAGAAAGGAAACAAAGGTCCATAAACTGAAACTCAGCACTCATAAAATGGATCCTTAATTGGATAGTAATCCAGTTAAGCTGGTGGTTGTAAATCACTGAATTCTCAGAATTGTAGTTCAGAGACAGTGAGTACTGTTTGCTAGCCAAACAATTAGCTGATGCAATTTCCAGTACTATTCACTGATTGAGGCTAGCAAACCAACTATAACATTTCCTGGACAGAAATAGCCCAGTCACTTTCCATGAAAAGTTAAATAACTTTTCAAGTTTTTCAAAGAATTTAGATCGTGTACCTTATTAGGTATGACAGTTGCCTGTGTGCTGATACTATGAATTTTAGATATAGTCCAAAACTATATTTCTGTCACTACATTACAGTGCCTTCCAGTTTAATCTTACGATTACATTAAAAAAGAAAAAAAGAAAGATAAAAGTCTTAATAGAAGAGAATACACAAAACAGTGCTCTGCCTACGATTACAATTGGGACCGGAATTTCCAGTGTAAATCATTGTGGTTATTAAGCCAATCCTGGTTCCCAGTTGCATCATTAGGCAAGAAATGACTGTGCTGGTATGAGAAACGAAATTTGGATCGTGGAAATCTGAGCTTCCTTTCTCTGGCTCACCACAGGAGTTTCCCTGCCCTCCATGTATGAAAGGGAACTGCCATGCTGGGCTAGAGAAAGAAAGCTCAGATCCCCAGCATCGAAGCTTCCTTTCTCTGGCCTGCTGCAGGAATTCCCCTTTCTTGCAGTTGTTTTGAAGGCTAGACACGGTCTTTTTCTGCCCTTCAGAAACATCACATTTGCTAGCTGTCTGCCTAGGCCTTGGTTTTGCCTTAGCTCACCTGTCAGCAGTAGTACAAAAAAGCAAAGATGAATGGATCTGGGTATAGTTGGCCTTCCAGGCATATTGGAGGAAGAAGAAGTAAGCAGGGAGCCGGCCAAGGAATCCAGGGCCACAGCAGGTTTGTGTGTGCTGGTGGATGGGTGGGGAACTGAGAGGGTGAAAAAGGTAGGTGAGATAATTGCAGCACCACCCCCACCCCCTCATAAAGGGGATGTGTGGTGCCAGGCATCAGAATTTTGATAATGTGATTGGTAAGAATGTGATTTTTATTCTTGTTAGTTCCTTGATTAGGGTATTGTTCTTGTCTAGATTGTTTATCTTGTGTTATACCCTGCTTATCTGGGTATTGGTTGCTGGAGAGGATATGTTCTTGTTCCATTCTTAGCCTTTTTATTGATTCTTTTGAATAGTGCATAAATGTGGTTTATTTGTTTATTGATGGCTGATTTGTCTGAATACAACATTTCTGGGTTTTTTGGCTTCCGGTTTGAAGTCTCTTCGGCGACAGACAAATCTGCGATCGTGCGCGGTTTCGGTCTGGGCTCGCCGCTGGAGCACCCCGAGCTGGCTGGATTCGGGGCTAAGCCACCCCGTAGAGGTGGTGAAGAGAGGGGAGACCACCAGCAGGGTTGAGAAGAGCCGCATCTCTCCTCCTCAGCTGGCCATTACTCCCTTTCCCAAAGGCGGTTGCTGACCACCACAAAGAAGAACTTTCTGACCATCACAAAGAAGAACTCGACCGGAAAAGAATGTGCAGGAGGAAGATAAGTGAAAGTTTTGGCTGACCGGGTTAAATTGTGAAAGCAACAACTAAGGTACCCTGGAATTTAAACTTACAAAAAAATAACATCGCTCCCAAAGAAGAGTCAGAAGCAGCAAAGGAAAGTGGAAAGGGAAAGGTTTGGCTTTCTTTCTTCTTCTCTCCCTTTCCATACACTGACAACTAAGAGACTTAAATAAGAAATCGAAAAAAAATCCGCTTTGACATCAACAGGCAATTAAGCTGAAAATAAAATAAAATGCCAAAGGGATAATAAAGATTTCTGGACACTAAACATTTTTTTTTCATAAGCAGGAAAGGAGAGAAAAAAATAAGGGCAGGATCTGGAAGAGGGAGGAGACTGCCTGGAATTAAAAAGAATCTACAGTAAAACTTTAACCAGACTTCTAAAAGATACCTTTTAACTGAAACTTTTTAACTAAACAGTAACCCCAAGAAGAGAAGGGGAAAAAAAGAGCATAAAGAAACAGCTTGGGTGTATTTGGATTATTTGGTGATCTTTGGATCCTTGGTTATTACATTTCAATGACTAAAATTAATCGGGTGGTTGTTTAAAAATTTATACAATGGCACCACTTCTGGATGAATTGAAAATAGAACTTAAAAAGTACAAAGAAGATGCACAAAAAGGGAAGGGTTCTTTTGGCTTCGTTTTTCAATTCTTAGAAATGGAGATTTGGAACTATGAGAAACAACACGAAACATCTGCAAAACAAGAAGACTGGGACAAAGAAGAAGCCATCTTTAATGAACAAGTAATTTTATGTGGGGAAGAAAAAGGAAAGGGGGAAAGAGAATGGAGAATTTAAGATTTAAAAAAACAACCAAAGAAAAGAAAAATAATTCGAAAAATAAGTATAATACTAGAAAGCAACAGAAAAGGGGAATACAGAAGAGAGAAATAGAGGTAGAGAGACAAGGGGGTAAAAGGGGGAGAGAGAAGAAGAGAGGGAGGAAGGAAAGGAAGAGAAGTTACAAAGGACCAGAGCAAGATATAGAAAAACAGGACCTATTTAGAGATAATGGGTGAAAATCTAACTGAAAAAGGGATTCTGTAAAGGTACATAAGATTGTATTGTTATATTAGTAATAGAAATAACTTTAGAAAATTGGAAACAATGTATGATTAAAATGAGGGATAAAATAGTGTAATTTAGTGAAATGTTTGTTAATAAAATAAGTGAAATAAAATAAATGAGAAAATTGAATTAGGAAGGAACAGGAACATTTTAATTAGTTAATGTTTTATAAAATATAAGTGAAGAGGGGGGGAATTAATTATGGAAAGCTTATAATTGTTCCCATAGAAGTATGATATTTAATTGAAAAGTAATGTTAAAGAAGTTAAGACTTTAATGAATATTAATATTGATAGAATTGAATTGGAATGGAATGTGTTTTAACTACATACATTTATAATTTTTTCTTTTTTTAAGAATATAGTGTGTATTTTAAGAATGTACCAAGCAGAATCCGAATGGAAGTTATGTATTATATTGAACGTTATAACTTTAGGGTATATATTGAAGCCTAAATAAGAGTTAAATGGATAAACTTAAAAGATATAAAGGCGTCATACTCCAATCAGTAACTACAGGAGAAATTTTGTTTAATGAGAAAAGATAATAGATAATTGAAACAGGACAGACAAAAAATACAAATATAATGATTTGAATTGAGATAATTAAAATTGAGAAAATTAAAAGAGGGGAGAAGCTATGCAGAAAATGTAAAATAGTAATAAGTTATGGAATAGAATATAAAAATGAGCATGAACTTGAATTTGTGTCTGTATGAAGAAATGTAACCCGCGATTACGCTACTTTCAAAAAAGATGTTTTATTTGTATTTTTTTTTGTGAAAACTCAAATAAAATTTACAAAAAAAAAAAAATTCTGGGTTTTGGATTTAGCTCGGTCTAGGATGCTCACAGTTTCCACTTGAAACTGTGGTTGTCATTCCCTGCGTTATCAGAGTAAAAAGTTTTCTGACTAGTAGGTAGTGTTCATGGGTGTGCATCTAGTAACTTCATGGACATATCCATGCATTTATATTATTTTCTTATTGTTGGATAACTTTCATTTGGGTTATTTTTCAACTTCTTAGTGTAGCCTGCAGTCTTGATATTCCTTGGTAGTCTCTTATCCAAGTAGCCAGGCCTGATCTTTAACCAGGCTGATCCTTGCTTAGATATTTTGAGCTAGACAAGGGCATCTAGATGCTGCCACCTGGTGAAGTTATTCCAGTACTACTACTACTACTTAAAACAAGCTTTGCTGGTGTGTGCACCTGCAGTTGTGTGTATTACATATTTTATCATACAAAGAATGCTTTGTGCTAAACACAGTTCTGTGACTTGTTGGCACAATTGTGTAGCAAGCTCCATAACTGAATGGATACTCGAATGTAGTTCCTTCCTGTTTGAATTTGATATTCTAGTGCATCTTATTAACTTCTTGTCCGGGTTTTTTTTTCAAATTGAAAAGCAATATTCTGTTTCTCCTTGTTAGCTCTACCATAAAACTTCAGGCAATTTATTTTATATCTTGCAGGATTCCCAAAGCATTAAGTTTTAGAGCTGTTTCTGTGCTGAAAACTCGACTACTGCTAGTAGAACTTTCTGACACAATGCTTCAAAGACTGAAAACCCCTTTTTCTCATTAGGAAAGGTAGGAGACCTTGGATTGGAAGAGACAGATCACCTGCTTGTTAGGACAACATTAAGTTGTATTAATGATCAGGACAGTGTGATGCATGATTTCAATAATTTGCTTTTACATAAAGATACTGAAGTGATTTCTCATCAAGTACTAATTCTGTGGCGATATAAAAGTAAGCAGTACATATTATATTATTTACTTGTTTAAACTGCCAGAATTATACAAGTGAACAGCTGTTCTTAAGCCAGACTTCTTTATCTGTTTTTCCTGAGGCAGGTGATATAGTACAGCAAATAAAACAAATTACTATCAGCCTTACTAGTTTGATAATATGCTTCTGAACTAACTGCTTACATCATAATCATAGTTGCTGAGTTATTTTTTTCAAAGTTTGTTTGTTGTTTGCATTATAGCTATATACTAATAAAACATACCTGTGACCTTTAACTGAGCCAAATGGTGTATCAAAGGGCAAAACCTTTTCAGTCAAGGCACATCAAATGAGTTAACTTACCGAATGCCAGAATCTTAGGGAAGTTGTGGCTCCTTCAGTGCTGCCACCATGCTGGTACGATCATTTGAACATCATTCTCTGTTCCCTTCCCGGCCACTCACAGGAGATCAGAAGTTGTTCCCATTGATTTTTTTTGTCCTCCTGTAGCCAATGTTTTTATTTCTAGGTATAGAAATATCTTTAAAACAAAGAAATAACAATGCCATGGGTTGCCCAGTATGTAATTACTCCTCACTGAAGAAGACCATGCCACCTCTATGAATAATTGGGTTTTTTCTCTCTAAAATTTAGTTGGTTTCTATCTTTCTGTAACTTAAATCTTACAGTATTAATTCCTGGCTTACACACACAAGATGTTTCTTGACCTGAGGAAATCCTTTTGTGTACATAAAGAATAGTGTCATATTCCCCCTTCTGTCTTCTCCTCCTTTGATCTATTTTCATTTGTGTTTTATTTCCCTAATCTTCATTGCATGTTTTTGAATCTCTTATCATTTTCTAAAAATTCTTTAGTGTATTCTGGAGAATAGTAGTCAAGGTATGGTCTGATCTGAGTAGATTAAAATGGAAATATTCCTTCATTATTTGGAAACTATACTTGCAGATCTTAAATTTTAATTTGCCTTTTTATAGCTATATCTGCTGGTTTTGCAGCCAATTAGTAGATTTTTTTTTTGCAAATTCTAGTCCAGTAGGATGGCTACTAGTAAGATTTTGAGTGCAATTTATGATGTTGATGGTGATCTATGAAGCCATTCATGATCTCTCAGTTACCTGAGAGACTGCCCTTCTCTCATTGTCTCTGCCCACTCTTGTAAAGACAAGCATGATGAGCATGTTTTGAGACTCCTCCTTGAAAAAATGTCATCTGTTGGGACCAAGGAATCATGACTTCTTTGTTGTGGCACCTGCCCTATTGAATGGTATCCTTCCAGAAGTTTGCATCACCTAGTGTTTTTTAAGCGAGACTTGAAAATAGGACTCTTTCCCCAGGGTTTAGGTTAAAGAGTTGGCAAGGGGAGATTGTTTTTTGTTTTATAGCTTTGTGTTATCAGTTTTCTTTTTGGTTTCTGCCTTCATTGGAACTTACTGGGGTTTTGTATTGGCTGATTTTGTTGCAAACTGACCAGAGTCGGTTGAGTTGGGTATTTGATTTATTTGATTAAATAAATAAGAAACAAACTGGAATTCAGCGCTGATACAATAAGGCTGCTCGAAAGCACATAGAGTTCTTTAACACTAATGGCTCATCTAAAGAAGAATTATGAATTATGTCTAATTGATGACTTTTGCATACAATATGCAGTATTAGTTGTGCCATATTATATATATTCTACGTTTTCCCATTTTTCCATCAACCATATTCTTTTGCTTAATCCTAGTACTACACAGTCCTTCAGTTTGCCCAGCTTTGGTGGGAATAATGGAAGAAAGCTAGAAGCCTGTGATGACCTTAACCCAGCCTACTTGCCTAAAGGCCTTAAGCAGAATCCCCCCTGACAGGTAAGCTGTGAGTGGATGAACAGAAGGCACTTTCATATAATCTATAAGTGCAAGTAGCTGGAGCTTGGTGATTATCTTTTAATCTCTCTGAGAAACTAAGGCACTGTCAACTCTGGGTCCTCCTCTATTAGTCTAGAGGGGAAGAGATTGATAAATAGAAAGGCTACTTTTAAGGAGAAACGGTGCATCAGCAGTTCTTAGGGCTGTATATCTCAGTGACACAAAGATGAAACACTGAATAGCATAGAAATTATTAATTTTTTTACATTTATACCTTAGAACAGGGCTGTCAAACTCCCAGCCCATGATCTGGATGCACCACGTACTGGCCACACTCACACCCGGTTTAGCGATGGGGGGAAAAGTCTCGATATGTCATGTGGTGCCACTGTGACGATGTGAGTTTGACACCTCTGCCTTAGAGTGTCATACTTCAGAATAATCTAGAGGAATAATCATCTGATAAGAGAAACTAAGTCAAGGATAGTTGTTAATTGCAATATTTCCAAATGTACAAATTCTTAATGCCTTTATATATTGGGTAGGAATGTATAATAATATAGATCCAAAGCAGGAAAAGTGCTTCACATCTGGGTGTGAGTATATTTGTTGTACCTGTCAGCGGCTCCTTAGACAAGCAGTAACTTTTTCTGATCTTATACACTAGCCATAAGATCTCAGAAAAACACTTCTTTGAAATAAAGAGTTAAAGATAGGATAGTGTAGTTGCATCCTGTCAGTGCTTCAGGTATTTTTCAAGGCTATCATGTAAGCCTGGGAAAAGTTGTGGCATTTTTAGGAAGCTGCTGCCTGCAAGCAGGTCCATAGTGAATCAAAAGCACCTTTCCAAATACCTATATAGCCCTAATAGACAGAACTTTAAAGTAGAACTGGAGAAAAGTGACTTTGTAAATACTTTCAGTATTATATGTTTTTTCCCCTCCACTAGTTTTATTGAATCTGTTGAACGTTTTTGGGCCAAAGAGTTTCAGAAGAAGAATTGAAATCGTTAACGGACATCTGCTTTCATAGAATGGCCCAGATATCTAGCAGCAATGAATTTAAACAACGTTCATCACCAGTTTTGGATCCAGCAAGACCCAAAGACGTGGACAAAGAAGAAGCACTGCAAATGGAAGCTGAAGCTCTGGCTAAGATGCAAAAAGAAAGAGTAGTGGTCGAGAGTAGACAAAAGAGTGATACCTTAAGCTACTCTTGGCCAAGTGTACAGTCCTGCAGGAAACAAGATCATGATCTTATGGTGTTTCCAGAGTCTGATGGCAAGAAGAAGGTGGATGATAAGTTAAATTCAATTGACATAGACAAACTTACATGTGCTGAATTAGAGAAACTTCTTTTAGAAGAAAATCTTGAATCCCACAAACCATGTACCTTGTCAGCCACTCAGATTCTTGGGGCATCATCTTCACAATTTTATTCTCACCCTGTTTCTCAAAGCGGGCAGTGGACATCTAGTTTGCCTGCGTCTTCCAGTAGTGCCCGATCTTCTGTTTACTCCGTACCTTCTTTAACCAAACAAGTTGGTATATTTCAGAATGGCTTTCATCCAGGTGTATCCACTTACCAATCTACAAAGCCTGTCTATCTTTGTCTTCCAGAAAGGTCTCAATACATTTCATACCCACTGCCATTTACTTCAAGTTTCCATCCACAAGGAAGTGTACCTATGTATCATTCAGCACTTACCCCTGAAATGGCAAAAGTATTTGATAAGATTGCAAGTACTTCAGAATTTCAAAAAAATGGGAAATCAAAGACAGACTTAGAGATGACTGGTGCTAAACCTACTCTTAGTTTGCCAACCTCCGAAAGCTCCAGTGATATTAGTAAATTTGATTGGTTGGATTTAGATCCTTTAAGTAAACCAAAGGTGGACAATCTAGATATATTTTATAATTCAGAAGATGGAGGAAAGATAACGAATGCTAAAATTGTAGAAGATCCTTGGGACGCTGTGCTACTGGAAGAGAAATCTCCAGGAAAGAGCCATCTTGAAAGAAAACTTAGTGGAAAATCTGCTTCTGAGGCCACAGTTACAAGAAGTCAGTCTTTAAACATTCGAACTGCTCAGCTTGCTAAATTACAGGGCCAAACTTCACAGGTAAACATCTTTAAAATATATATTCCATTTAAATGCAAATGTTACTTTGCAAACTTTTCTTACCAAATTTGACGAAAAGTTGTTCCCTTGTGATTGTACAAATAGGTGTAGAGCAGCATCCTATTCGTTAATATTCCTCAAGATTAACAACCAATAACATTCAACGTGTGTGTATTTATCCTCTGTGTATTCCAAATGGGATCTTGAAATGGCTAATTCTTGCAAGAAAGTTTGATAACTAAAAATCTGTGTATCGCAATAATTTTTATATGGTTTTGAAAATACAGCAAGTCCCCAGGTTAAAAATGCTCTGGTTTAAGGGTGAGCCATAACTAAGAATGGAACATATTGCAACAAAATTTGAATCAAATACACAGTAGTTGAAGTCAAATACAGAATGGTTTTAATTTATTATACAGTGATATACAATAATAGGGTTCTGGTTTGCATACAAATTCGACCTAAGGACAGAACATGTTCTTAAATGGGACTACTTAATACTTTTCACATAAATAATACTATTTTAATTATCTTTTCTAGCCTGATTTTGGTACTAGCTGTTTCAATGCTATACAGCTTGCCAAAAGCCGGACTAGCCCAGCTCCATTTTTGCTATTCAGAAAATGTTGTTTAATTATATGCTGTTTCTTTGGCAATATTAAATTAGACATTTCCTGATGCGACATAATCCTGTGACATGTCCCTTAAATCAGAAGCAAATGAGTGGCTGTAATAATGGCTGACACAAAATGGCACAGGTGGCAGGAATGTTGCAAGTCCTCTTCTCAAAATATTCAAATTCTCTTTTATGAACCCCCTTGACTATGAACAGCTCTATAAATATTTGCTCACATGTTTCCATAACAGGAACAAAATAATTTATGGGATTTTGAAATATCCTCATTTTCTAGGCATTTCAAAATTTAGTACCACGAGAGCCTCATAGTAACCTAATAATATTTTATGTTACATTGGATATATTTAAGCAAATGTAGTTGGAACTAAGAAAGCTTGTATGTGTGTATACGTTTGCGTGCATGTACGTATGCACACGTACAACTTTCTATTCTCCAAATTTTTGATATAATGCTCCTAAGTAATAAAAAATTACCCATGTACCAAAAATAAATTGGTTTAAGTCTTGATCCCAGTGCATCAGGGTACTCTTCAATCTAAAACAGTAGTTTTCTAAGGCAGGTGGGCAAAATCTAGTGGTGCCCACAGGCATGCTTTAATAAGGTTTATGCTAGATATTGATACATTTATTACTTTTAAATAGAAATTTTCTAGGAGAATTTGCTTTAATGTAATTAAGCACTGTTTTTCCTTAACTGGAGAGAAATGTCAAAAAAAGCAGAGACACTTATGGAACTTCAGTTTTTGCCACATTGTAGCTTGGCTCTTTTTCTTGAATACTGTGGAATGGAATCTTTGAATCAGTGTGTCTGGGAAAATTTAAAGAAATTACAAAGCATGTAAAGCACAAAAATATCCAGCACATCTGAGTTCCACTGTAATCCAAAATTACAGGGAATCCCTTCCTAATTAGCTCATCTAGAGACACTTTTAGACAAAACATCTGTTGTACAACAATTTTGCCAAATTCAGGGTGTTATGGTTTCAGAAATTACTGCTTTAGGCTGTTAAACTACCTAAGTCTTTCCATTGACTTCCTTTTTTTTAACCAAAATCCAGTAAGAAAAATTTAGAATACTTCTGTATTCTCTTTGGTAAGCCACCTTTGTTGGAAATAAGTCTTACAGTTGGAGGAAGCCTTACAGTTGGCATTAAAACTCATCATTTTAAGATACATGTATATATCTTAACATGTAGCTGCAGCATCCAAAACTTCACTTTACCTAATGTTAGACATTTATAAAGTAAATGAGTTAGTAATGAAATATCTTGTTTCCATCAAATATCAATAACTCAGCTAAATTTAGACTCAACACATGTTTATTACAATAGCAAAAACTACCATTACATTTTTTTCTTTGTTGAATGTAGTAAAATTGGAGATCTTTCACTTGTTTCATCACCAGTATTTCTGTACCAGCTAAAAGTTGCTAGCTGAAAGCAGCATTGGTCATTAGGATGTGTGACCTTCTGCATTAATAGAGCATAGACTGTTCATTTCTGTTAGAAAATTATTTCCATTAGTAAATGGATCAATATAGATCAGCTTTCTAAGCTGTTCCTGTATATTATTATATACAGTATAATTATATATTTTATTATTCTCATTTCACTTTTTTATCCTTACATTTCAGACAGACAATGGGACCAGTAGCCTGCCAGGAGAAAACAAGCTTCTAAAAAATGTTGAATGGCAAAATCAAGAACAAGCAGCATTTTGTGATGCCATTGCAAAGTAAGCAGCAATTGAAGTCAAACTAAGTTACTATTATTAATGGAAATGTAATGTCAGGAATCTGGTAGCCCCTTTTCAAGTAACACATTTTATTACATGGCATAAGCTTTCATAAAATGAACTGTAGATCAATAAAGCTCATGTCTTTTAATAAAATGTGTTTATTGTTATTGCCTTTATTGTCATTGTACATCATGTATACAATGAAATTGGTTTAGCTCTACTGGTGCAATCTGAAATGATTCCTACAAAGTTCTGTTCTTTGTTACCATACTAACACAGCTCTATTCCTACAATGAATAGTAAGCTATGTGTGCCTTTGAAATAAATTATCGGTATTGATTTTATACACTGGTTACAGGAATCTTTCTTCCTGTTCATATTTTTAGGTTTTGAACATTTTAACAATGAAGCTAGTCACAGCAAGTTAATTAAATGTCTTGGTTCACTTATCACACTAAGCAAAGAATAACATTGTATGATGTGGTCCTTTAGCACAACTAAATCTCTTGTTTACATATGTACAGCATAGGTTGGACATGGGTGGCTGAATCAAGGTTTGATGAATAATGTACAATTGTGTGAGTTGATACAATGTGCTATTTCTTTGCTTAAAAGAGCGAGCTGGGTTCAGAAGTTGTGAGTCCATTTGGTTGTGGTGCAACCAAATGGAAAATAGCAGAAGACAGCAGTCAGAAAATGATACATCTGATAATAGTGAATGCACACCTTAGACTTAATACCAGCTAGTCAACAACAACAACAAAATATAAATTGGAGCAAACTATAAAACCAGAACCCATCGAAGGACTATTATCAAAACTACTTTGGAAAAACAAGTGGACAAAAAGAAAAACAGAGACCCAAATTGCAGCTAATCCCAAGAGAAAAAGATGAAACTAAACCAGAATGTTGAGCTGTTCCATGTCTAGAACACAGCATGCTCCAGAAAGGACTAAATTATAGGGAGTATTAAGCAACTGAAATTGGAGAAATAGTTTATATAGGAGTTAAAATGCTGTAGCAGAAGCTGAGAGACTATATTTTGATCCTCCTTTTGGCATGAATAAAGGATGAGTGATTTTGGGTCAATAACTGTCATAACATAATATATTCTAATAGCAAAATAATGCTTGAAACTCAGGGAGACGTACAGTCTCATAAGTCCAAATCCAATACCTAAATTGGATAGCAAAATGAAAAGAAAAACCTTAAATAATCTAATCAAACAGGACAAATGAAGTATAAGAATAATGGTGTATGAAAATCCTCCCAACCCCAGCTATGCATTCATTATGTAAATTACATTTTCATCTTAAGCAAAAAAAAAAAAAAGGTTAGAAAAAAACTGCAGTGTAATAATTCAGTACTACAGAAGACAAAAATAGATTAATTACATATTTTTCAAATCAATGGATATCCATGCAACTTCATTAAAATGGGTCTATTCAATTAAATACTCACAGTTCAAGTGTTGCAAGTCATGAAAAGGATAATTCTTTCATACATCAAAAACATCTTAGAAACCACCAACAGCCTAACCCAACTCTTTGGCATCATTATAGCCTACAAACCAACAAAATCCTTCCATACTAAAGGTTAAAGATGCTGGCCCAGAAACCAGGAGTTCTAGTTCTGCCTTAGGCATGAAAGCCGGATGAGTGACTTTGGGCCAGTCACTCTTTCTCAGCCCATCACACCTTAAAGAGTTGTTGCTTTGGGAAAAATAGGAGAAGGAAAGTTCACCATCTTGAGTTATTTAAGTGGGATATAAATCTAACAAATTACAGGAGTCATTTAAATATATAGTGAAAATTATTGTGTAAGGCAAATGTTTAGAAAATTGCCAGAAACACATCCTGTCCAATCTTACATTGTGGAATGATTGGACAAGCTGATATATATTTTACATGACATTCAGCCATGAGAAAAAATAAGTTAGGTCCCATTGAAGTTTATGATTATTTCAACAGTTATTCCATGTTCATTTCAACAATATTGATAAAAATAATTGAATGTAATGAATACATGCCATTTAAATTTTGTAGTTCATTGTGTAACTTAAATGTAAATAGCGCACATGGAAAAAGTAAGTATATTTATGGCTGCCTCAAATACCTAAATTAGAATCAGGTGCACCAGATTAGGTGGCAGTGAGTAGAGCTTCATTAGAAAGGATCTTGAAGGAACCAGTTTTATTTAAACTGAATGCTTAGTTTGAGATGGTCTTCGCTACTAAAGTGTGTCTTATCACTATAAGATTAAAAGAGTTTTTGAAGCTCAGAAAAAATATTGTAGACTCTATAAGTCTGGGGAGGATTTAAAGAGAGGGCCAATCATTCCACTACCTGGAAGATTATCTACAAATGGAAAATACAAATAATTGCCAACTAGCCCAGGCCAGGCTGTCCCAACAAATTCAGTCCAAGAGCAGAATGCAAATTGCTGGAATAAATCTCTGAGAACCCTCAAATTTTATCATATGAGCTATGATAACTCTTATCACTAATGATGTCAAAAGTGTATATGTCTACCATTAGAAAGAACCTGCAAAAATTAGATGGGAGGTCTGCCTGGAGGAAAGAACTTCAGGACCAGACTAAAGTTTGGTCATGAGCATCTAAGGCAGAGATCAGGACTTGTGGATCAAGTCCCGGCCAACAGTCTTTCCAGATATTTCACTATTATAGATCTTTATCAGGCTTGGAGAGTTGCCAGGCTGATATCTTTCAGATGCCACACTGTAGCAAACAATACTTGGGAAGAACACAGGAACAGATCTTCACCCAAATGAACTAATTGTCTCCTCCAAAACCCCACTCCCCTTTTGCTCCTCTTTTATTCCCTATGGGAGGGGCCATTCACTGTCCACCTGTGGCTTTACTCCCAAGTCAACCCATGTTCCTTAGTTGTTCCCTTCTTCTGGCAGCTCCACGCATGCGCACACTGGGAACAAGGTCCAGCTGTTGTTCTGCCTCACTGATGTCCGGCTCCGAAGACAGCTGACAACCATTAGACGGCCCTGGCCCCATCTCTGCCTCTGACACAGAGACTCATCAGAGCCTTTCCCAGACTCCAGGACTGGTCCATGTTCCTCCCCAACCTCCTCACTGTCTGAATCTGCTGCCAGCTCTGCTGGCCACTGGCAGGCCATAACAAAAACAAAAGAGAACATTTCACCAGAAAACCTGATACCAAAGGATGGTAGTGGAAATGTTTCAGTTTGGGGCTGCTTTGCTGAATCTGGGACCGGGAAGCTCACCAATACAGAATTTGCTATGAATTCTTGAGAGGGTGCCTCAGGATAATAATCTTTCTTTCCTTTCTGAATCTTTCTATCCTTTTCAAAGTTGTTCCTTTTTTGAACAGCCAGTCAACATTCTTGCCACTAAGCAAAGAGTTATCAATTGCTAATTGAAGGGAACAGATGGTTTGATCTCTCCCTCCCAATTTTCTTTTTTTTTTTAAAAAACGTCATTTTGCATACTTTGTGTTTCCTTCTAGCCTGCTGATATTTCCTCATTTGCATGAATGGCATTTGTTTGGCTACACAAGTATATAGGAAGGAAGGGGGTAGAAAAAAGTCACTAGGAAAATCTGTAGTTTATTTCAGAATTGCTAGGTTTACACAAATCAGTTTAAAAACTATTTTAAAAGATGAAATCAATGATTTAAGATGATCAAAATATTAAATCTGCCAAGGTATATTGTTTAACAGAATAGAGAGGGGATTAAATAAATAATTTAAAGAAAAATAGATAGCTATATACAGGTAGCCCTCGGCTTGTGACCACAATTGAACCAACATTTCTGTTGTTAAGTGAGACATATGTTAAGTGAGTTATGCCCCATTTTACCACCATTTTTACCTCAGGTGTTAAGTGAATCACTGCAGTTGATAAGTTAATAGCTTGGTTGTTAAGTGAATGTGGCTTCCCCATTGACTTTGTTTGTCAGAAGGTCACAAAAGGGGATCACATGACCTTGGGACATAAAATGAACCAGTTGCCAAGCATCTGAATCTTGATCATTTGATCATGAGGATGCTGCAAAGGTCGTAATTGTGAAAAACACTCATAATCACTTTTTTCAGTGCCATTGTAACTTTGAACAGTCACTAAATGAACTGTTGTAAGTCGAGGACTATCTGTAAATCTAAGGATTTTTAATTCAGAAATTCCATTGATTTCAACGGGAATCCTGCATAATCATGCTTCAATTTGATGCGCTTTGTGTTGGTTTTTGTTCTTGTTTGTTACTTCAAGGATCATTGTAACAACTCCATTTATAAACATATTGTTTACAGATTAAGGACCAAGTTTCCTCATACCAAGCATGATACAAACTTGGGTTTCGTGTTGAGTCCAGTCATGTTGCAAAGAAATGTAAGTGGAGAGAACTCCAGCATCAAGATTTCAATAGAAATTGGGGGTTTTCAACAACCAGTGACATTCACATGTGATGGTAAGTGCACTTTAATTTTAATAGATACATTTCTGTAGATTGAAAGATTGTCAAAATAATGTTGATAATTGAATTATACCCGTGAATCTTTGACTCACAGCCACAATTTAGGTTGTAAGTCATTGCAGTTGTTAATAGGGTCACCACGTGAGTAGACTCAACTTTACAACTACATCTTGGTTTTCCTAGGCAAGATCATTGATCGTGTGGGTTTGGGTGAGTCCCTGGGAATCCTAGAGCAGGACACGTGCAAATTATAGGGGTTTTCATGGGCGCAGGGTGACGACAAGGCAGGGAAAGAACTTGCCTTAGCTTGGCAACACAGCAAAAAGGCATCACATTTTTTTTGCCAGGAAATGCAAAAAATGCTAAAAGCAGCCGCTCAACTTCAGAGTCTTAAAATGCCCCTTTTCCTATGCTCCTGGCTAAGGTTGGAGTGCTGAGGCTGGCTTTATAGTGAAAAACAGAAAAAGCAGCCTTTACTTTTCCAAGGCTCTGGAAAGAAAGCACGTCTTTCCTAGGACTCCGCAGGGCACCAGTAGTTCCAAAAGGAAATATTTGGCTGCCTTTAATGCTTTCTTTTTTCCTTCTTGCCAGGCAGGGCATGCCTCATAAGCTTCGTGGTTTTAAGACAAGGGTCTTCAAACTTGGCAGGTTTAAGACTTGTGGACTTCAACTCCCAGAATTCCTGAGCTAACATGACTGGAGGAGGAATTCTGGGAGTTGAAGTCCACAAGTCTTAAAGCTGTCAAGTTTGAAGACCCTTGTTTTAAGAAATTTCAGCTTGACTTTCATGGGTTATCAGACACACATTCCTAGAGAAAGTTTTAAAGGAGCCTTTTCGATTGGAACTAATTTTTAAAATGTGTGGACTTTTACCTGTATTTTTAATTCTATCCATTATGTTTGCAACATATGTTTTGTTTTCCTACATTGTTTTTCCAAGTCTAATGTAAACATAGAGCATTAAATATGCTCTTTGATTACAACTGAATTGATTTTTGAGAATAAATTGCTGTTGATTTTTTATTCTCAAATTGCTAACTATATTACTCCAAAAATGGTTTGGGTTGCATTGAGTTAATGGCTCCATGGTTTTTGTATATTACAAAACTGCCTTCAGTTCATTGTTTTTGTTACCTTCTGTGTTTGTTTTTCTCCGAACAGTGAGTTCTCCAGTTGAACTTATAATAATGCAGGCTCTTTGCTGGGTACATGATGACTTGAACGATGTAGATATTGGCAGTTATATTTTAAAAGTTTGTGGACAAGAAGAAGTTTTACAGAAGTAAGTTTTGCTTTGGTTACATCGTGATGTCTAGAAAACTATAGTGAAGGCAAATTTGATTGTTTCTACCGGTAACTGGAAAAGGTATAAGTAATTTAGCAATAAGAATTAAAATAGGTGTTATCATTGAATTTGGAACTCTATTCATTTAAGATATGGCATATTTTATATTTTATTTTATTAATCATGCTTTTTCTTATCTGTTTAAATTTCAGATTTATAATGTCATACTAGCATTGTCAAACTTAACTATTCTTAGAAAAAATATGCAGTCATGGAATACATTCAATTGTCTAATGCAGAATCCTATAATATTTGAAAATGGCATTTAATTGTAAAAGCATATGTCTTGTCAGTTACTTACTTTTAAAGTTAATATAGTTTTGGCTTATTGGAGATTCTAGGTTATCTTTTAACCTGAAGTTTTATTAAGAGTGATTCTGCGAACTTTTCATGTTTAGAATGCATGCTATACAGTAATAGGGCAATATTACATCAGAACAAGACAAAGCTTGGAATATGAATTCTGTGTTCTAATTAAATATGCCAAAATAATAGTGTCTTAAATATGTCTAGAGTTATTTTATTTGAGAAATGTATTTGATCAGTGTGTTTCTGATACTTTAGAAGACCAGTAGACTAGCATCCTAATTATTTATTATTAATATTAATAACATAGTAAAGCATTCAGAATAATCTGTGTTAGCTTTTCCAACCATGTTTGCTATTGGCCCATTTCTAGTTCTGCTAAGCAATATTTCAAAAGAGAAATAGGAAAACTAATGAACGGAAGGGAGACATGAATTCTAAAAACCAGTCCATATATTTTTATTTATTTATTTGCATCCTGCCTTTATTGTTTTTACAAATAATGCAAAGAATATGAATATATCCAACAAACAGTTCTTCTACTTTCTACTTACTACGTTGGATTGGGCAGAGAGAGAGAGAGACAGAGAGAGGGAGGGAGGGAGGGACTTGAACTCATGTTTGTTGAAAATCTTATTGATAATTTGAAATAGTGAACAATCACAGATTTGTTGTTTTCACAGCAAGCATTCTGTTGGAAGCCATGAGTATATTCAAAACTGCAGAAAGTGGGACACAGAGATTATTCTACAATTATTAACTAATAATAATATTTGTAGAGATCTCGCACGAACAGTAAGTACAAAGGAAACTCACTTATCAAAATAAATACCATTTATTATTTTAGATGTATTGCATATTCCTTGTTTTTATTGTATTGTGAACTCTGTCGTGTAACCATGATTCACATGTACCTAGAATTATGAGTTATCTCTGGTTTATTTTCTTCCTCTCTCTGTTATGCAGCTCATCAAATAATTCAAGAGCAGCCAGAAAGTCTCTTTCTGGTGTTAGTTCTTTCAGTAGAAATAGTTTCTGTGATTAGAATTGTAAAAATTGTAAACCATCCTCATTACAATTAGATTTTTACCATGACAGTCACTAACCTGGTCCTTCAGATCTTCGAGCAGCTCACCCATTGCCACTGTGATTCCATCTATCTTGCTGTTGGTCATCCTCTTTTTCTCTTTCTTTCCACCTTGCCTGGTTTTAGCGCTTTCACCAGAGAACTAGATTTTCACAAGATGATACATCCCAAGATCTCCACCCTTGATACTAGCCTTAGAAAGAAAAAAAAACTTTCAAATTGAGCTCAGATCCTGGTGTCTAGTGTATGTATTCATTCAGTTGTCCTTGTTGTAACAAAACATAGGTGGTTTACTATTGCGTTCTGAAAATGTTTCCACCGTCCCAGTATAGACTATATTCCTGTGATTTCCTGGTGGTCCTTTAAAATTAATCATGCTTACTCTGTTCTGTAAAGATCAGCCAATATATTTCTTCTCCAGTATGCTAGAAATAGGCCCTAATGACATATTGAACTGACTAAATAGTAAGGACTCCTGAATTGTGATATTCCACATACTGTTTGCAGAATTACCTGGCATTTTAAAGGCTAGGGTTGAGAACAGCAAGCATTACTACAGGTGAAAACACAAATGCAGGAAGCATGAAGTTTTTTGACTGTGGGTTGTTGCTTATTTAAAGTCTAAGAAATTCAGCAATGAAACTAAAAATGAATACACCTGTGAAACAAATTATGGTTACATATAAGTTGGTTATAAAAATTGATAATTCATCCTGAGTAAACCTAATTAAATTGGAGAATGCTATCAAATATTAGTTCTTGTTTATGAACTTAACAACCAGTCACTTTTTAGTAGAGAATCGAAAGCAGACATCTTACAGTTTTCTATTTAAGGAGGTAGCAAAACATGCTAATTTTCTCATCTTCAGAACTCTCAGAATAAACCTGTCTATCCATCTTTAGATTATTTTTAAAGGTCAAGGGAGAATATTGAAAAGTTTGGCAAATTACTTATACATTTTCTATTATTAGGTAGAGGATGATGGGACAACAATAGATTTGACAAAACATCTCTGCCATGTAAAAAAGCTTTTCAGAGAGACCATTCAGAGGTAACAACTTTGTCATAATATTATTTGTTTCAATTTTGGTGCTGCCTAGCACCAAACTAACTCTAGGGTCATATATATATATATTTATATATATATATATATATATATATATATATAAAAGATGCAGATTCAATATGATAAATAAGAATACAATAATGGAAAATAAACATCCAAACAACTAACTCCAAAAATGTGTATTCAAGTATTTCTAATCATGGGTTCCATCTAGCCTATTCCAATGTCTGGGAAAACAGCCAGCTTGTTAGGACCTTCTGGAATGCCATCAGGATGGGAGCCATATAGATCTCAGAGGGGAATCTCATTCCAGGCACAATCAAACATCATATTTTGTAATCAAGCATGTGTTATGTTGGTGTCTTTTTATTTATTTTACAAAGCTTATACTAATAGTATGTCACAAGTAATAGGATTATTCTTATTGGTTCCAGCCACTCTCTTGAAGAACTATTAGAAGCTTATCACAATCAAGTTGACATACTGCTTAAAAATAAGGTATACATTATCATTCAAGTTGTCTCCTATTATGGTTATGCAAAGAAGCACTTGGCAATGCATATTGTTGTGAGTGACATACTCCTTGAACTCTTGAAATAGCTGCATCTTCTGGAAGGCTCTGATTGCTATAAAGGCTTTCTGATTGTCAAGAAGATCTGAGCCTCTTGGAAAAGATTCAGCTCATTGGGAGAGCTGATTCCCCCCCCCCCATCAATGTATGTTGCAAGACACCCCTATGAATGATTCACACAGCCCACTTCCAGTACATTTCATGCTTTACTAATCATGGATTTATAATATATATATATGTATGTGTGTGAGTATGTATGTATATTGTACCATTAGCTCTTTGTGATTTGCTAGATGTTATTGCTCAAATACGAATTTTTTTCCTAAGCCTCACTTTCCAATCTACTTTAAGCTTCATACATTACTTTTTGTCCTTCAGTTGAAACATAGTAGTTCCCTAAGCCAGCAGTCCCCAACCGTTGCAGCTTGACAGCCTGGCTGGGTGCAAGTTGAACTGCGCACGTGTGCACATATGCATCAGCCGGCTGCTTGTGTGAGTTGAGCTGCATGTTTTCAAGAGAGAATTGAGCTGCACGCATGTGTGCCCATTTCCGAATAGACCACGGCCCAGGGTTTGGAGACCCCTTTCCCTGAACCATACTTTAGCTTATTCTTGTCACCAGTACACCATTTTCATCTGGCAAGAACAATGAAGTAAAAAAAGTGGACACTGACAACATCTACAATAGGCCAAAATTTAAATGAGTTCACTCTTTCTCCCATTCTTTTTCCATATGATATTTCCTGTGCCACTGTTTGCCACACACAGGTTCAGAACATCCCCGCACTGAACAAATAATCCTCTATGTAGATTACTGTATACACAATACTGTTCTGTGAACTTGTCATCAATTTCTTTGGTGTCAGTACAATATGCTTTAGAGTTAGGTGGCAGCCAGTGGAAGAAGGGATGCAGCTAAATTTAAAATATTTAAATGGACTCATGATATATAATGCCTGCCTTATTCTCTAACATATTATTCTCTAACATATGCCCCAAACATCTACTATTTGCCAATGAAATGGCATCTGTCAGTGGAAGAGATTTCTTTTCTCCCTGCATATTCCTGTAAATCAAGAGGTGTATATATATCCTCTAATTGTGGGAGTATTTATGGAAGGAATAGAAGGGGATGTTCTGTTGGTTTAATGGAAATGTAGTTGAGAAATGTTGGGTTTACCCTTAATTTACCCTGTTTATTTTTCTCTCTCTCATCAGAATCGGTTTAAAGCAATGGAACCAGTCATCAAAGCTGTCAGAAAAATTTGCTATTCATTAGATGGGGTAGAGACTCCAGAAATTACTGCAGCTGTAAAGAATCTAAGAAGAACAGTTAACCTTCCAGGGAATAAGAGCCCTGAGGTAATTAGTTAAATCCTTCAATTTTCTGCTATATCCCATTTATGCAGTGGGGCAGATATTGATTCAGCCCCATCTTCTACACCAGAGGTGTCAAACTGACATCATTACAGTGGCGTCATGTGCCGTATCTGGACTTTTTCCCCCTTTGCTAAATTGGGGGGGGAGCACATGATACATCCGGCCTGCGGATTGTGAATTTGACACCCCTGTTCTACACCATGCTAATTATTTTTAAGCAAGTTGATATAGTGAGACTGATTTTTTTAAATTCTGATTGCTGACGAACAAACTTTGCAATGGTGATGGTATGAGCACCACCTGATTCAAGCCACTCTCTGCTTCTATACAGGTAGTCCTCAACTTACAACAGTTCATTTAGTGACCATTCAAAGTTACAACAGCACTGAAAAAGGTGACATGACCATTCTTTAGTTATGACCTTTGAAGCATCCCCATGATCATGTGATCAAAATTCAGGTGCTTGACAACCGGTTCATACTTACGACCATTGCTGTGTTTGAAGGTCATATAATCACCTTCTACAGCCTTCTGACGAGCGAAGTCAATGGGAAAACCCAATTCACAACTAACTTATCAACTGCAGTGATTCACTTAACTGTGACAAAGGTCGTAAAATGGGGCAAAGCTTACTTAATAATTGTCCCAACAACAGAAATTTTGGGCTCAATTGTGGACATAAGTTGAGGACTATTTGTAGTACAAATAAGGAGTACAAAAGGTCTTGGTGGCATGAATATCTTAGTAATAAGCAGAAATATTAATAACAATTCAACAAAGGTTTTTTCCCAATTTGGAGAGATTGATAACTTTTTTCATATCTCATTGGACAGGGATCTATAATATCATCTGATGACACTAGCAAGACTCCAATTGGTAAATACAAATTAAACACCTTTGTTCAATCTTTTAAAGGGTATTCTGATCATCACCTTCTGATCATTACCTTCTTAACACTAAAAAACAATTATCTAGGTTCTTCGCAATCTGAAAATCCTCTTCAAATGAGCATAGATCAACTGACCTCTGCAGTCCATGCTCTTCTTCAACTCTACTTGAACTCATACCACAGTCCTTCATTAAGCACTCCAGGGACTACGAAAAGCACTAAAGAAGCATGGACTGCCACAGAGCATCTCCAGTTCACCATATTTGCTGCTCATGGAATTCCTAATAACTGGGTTTCAGTGTGAGTATTTACAGTAAACTGTACCTTTACCCTGAATGTTGTATTCATTTTTATTGACTACATTTTGCTCTGTTTTTAGCTATGAAAAATATTATCTGGTTTGCTCTTTGACCCATAATGGAAAAGATCTCTTCAAACCAGTCCAGTCCAAGAAGGTTGGCACATATAAGAAGTTCTTCTATTTGATTAAATGGGATGAATTGTAAGTGTCTGTTTTTTTTAGTTTACAGACTCAAAAAAGAATTTCTTTATGTAAATGTCTGTCACACTCCTTTAAACTGCTAATTAATTTTTGAAAATCCCATTAACTTTGTCAGCTAGTAAAAAGACCTTTCAATATAATTCAAAACTACAGGCTAGGGAGTGACTGGGAGAAGTGCTCATTGTTCTGTTATTCAAGTGTGTAGACGTGAACACTTGAATAAGTGTGTTATTCGAGTGTTCTGTTATTCAAGTGTGTGTTTTAGATATTGAAGAAGACAACAGTGGAATCCCACTCATGACACATAGCTATTCAAAACCTCAGTATGGCTGCTTCAAGCTCCTCTCAATATCTCTGGGGTTTGCACTACATGGTTAAAAAAAATAATTCTGCTTATAATGGCATACCTAAAAGACATTTGAAAGCCTCGGAGCAAGCAAGTTGGTTTTTTAGGGTCTACAGTTTATTCAAGGAATATATTTAACACTAATTGATTGTTTTGCACAAACCTAAGAATTAGAAGGAACCATTTGTAGAATTAAATATTTCACACACAAACAAAATGAATTTGTCAAATATAGCAAATATAAAACTTGTCGGCTAGGTTCTCAAATTGAGTTGGTTTGAAACTAGATGATCAGTTCTATATCTTATGTGTGGAACCAACCATTTTAAGAAAAAATATATTTTAATTAGCCATTATTTGCATAAAAATCTTATGTCAGTTATGTATAATATTTGAGATCAAATGTTTTTTAGATATTGATGAAATTATTTTATACAGTGACATAACATTAAGGAGATTTGGCAGGCATTTAACATATTAACTAATTATTTTTCTAAAATGTAATCAATATTTATGTAACAACCCACTTCTATTATTTTACAGAATAATTTTTCCCATCCAAATTTCTCAGTTGCCATTAGAGTCCATCCTATGCCTTACTCTTTTTGGTATTTTAAATCAAAATGGTTCACCAGATTCAAATAAACAGAGAAAAGGCCCAGGAATGTTGGGTCAGGTTTCGTTACCGCTCTTTGACTTTGAACGGTAAGTATTTGAAGCAAACAGTAAAATGCTAGAGTGTTTCTTTAATCTTAATTTTGCTGTTCAGATGAGTGGTTTGAAGCATCAGCCTTGTTGGATCTTTAGACATCGTTTTAGATTTGGGTCTTTTGAGGATAAGAACCTGTCTTGCCAGTTCTTTGAGAAGTGACATGCATGTAGGTGTTATTATACAGTTTGTTACGTAGAAGTCATTGACTCTTGCTGACTGTCCATATAACAACCACTATCACAACTTGTCTTAATGTACAACTAAAATGAAGTTGTGTTTAACTGTAGGTTTCAGAGCTCTTTTTAAGCTATAATACATCGGATATTTGGGGTGGAAACTGTATATAAATATAGCCTTTAAGCATTTGAAAAAAGCACATACAAAAAGATTTGTATAGTGTTGTATAGTCTAATGGTGTCTTTTTCTATTTTGTATTAACATTCCTACTATGTGGATTAGGAACCTCAAGTATTTTGGATTGCCTCGATATAAAATTTTCTACAAAAAGAGATTGTAGAAAGTTATTAAATTATATTCAGATTTAATGCACTGGCAATTATAAATGAGGAATTAGTGGTATTCCTGAGGTGATTTTTTTTTGTTTTCTAAAATGTATTGTCTCTTGAATGTCATAAAATTAAATTATATATTCTATACTTTTAGAATGTTAACATGTGGGACAAAACTTTTACATCTTTGGATATCTCCTCAAAACTTAAATACTGTCTCTGGAGTAGCCCATAGAAAAGGAAACCTAATGGAAAGGATAATGTTGCAGGTAATACTGTTTCCTCAATGATTAAAAAAAGCATTTATATACTGTTTATAGTAGTGAAATGTAATATGCTCTGTTTCCCAATAGTAATAGATCCCATTTCTATTTGGTCTTTCAAATCATCCACAAAATAGTATATGAAAATATTTTTATTTTATTTTACTAGAATTATTCAACAAGCTATTTCAAGCAATTTGAAGTTTCCAGGATGCTCAAATAGGCCAATTTAAACATAGAATAATAATTTTGCACTTGAGAGTAGACATTTTGTAAAGGTTCATATCTGAAACTTAAGTATTTTTTCACATGCAAAGCTGATTGCACAGTTAATAAGATAAATTAGAATCATTTCCATATTCCTGAACATATTCCATTTTAATCCTAAATGCCTCTCTGCCAATACATTGTTTCAGGATATTTTTATTTGATTGTTCTTTTATCCTGGGGTATTGGTATAATGCAGAGATATGTACTTATTATTTGGAAATGGTTGCATGGGCATTCAAAAGTTTCAGCCAGTGGTTCCTCCCATGAATATTGAGAGATGCACTTCTCATTTATGGATTAATAAGGGTTCGGTGTTAACTGGAAACAGGCAATGTTGATTATCTATTGTAAACCATAGTGACAATTTGTGGTTTGTGGCTCTCAGAAATAGTATGTAAGCATGTATAAATATTACATGCTTAACATGCCAAGTCAGAAGCAAATGATTTGGAAACTGCAGCTTTCTGACCACTTTTGAGAAGAAGCAGTGTCCAGACACAAAGTGCCAGGGGAATAATGTTGCGGTAAACTAAACTTAGAAGCAGTTTTGAATATTAATTTACTGTTCTTTCCATTTTTAAATGGGTATCACTTTGATATGGTAAACAAAATAGCAAGCACTTGAGTTTCTACCATCAATGCCTACCTCATATATAGTACATCTACTGTATTCATTATACATGACAAACTTTCAGGTACTATAAATGGCTCCCAGATATTATTTTCCTATGATGTACTTCATTGTGTATCTAGACAATGATGCTCTGTTGGAGCATTATTTTAGGGGTATTTCCTTATCAGATTCTGCCAATGCCTTTAATGGTCAGAGAGCATCTAATATACTGCCTTCACTAGAAAAGTTGGGATGAAAATAACCCTTGCTGAACTGTGTGGTATAGTCTAATATCAGCCTAGGAAACATTTTATGACATTTTGTATTCTGTCATAAACTATTTAGCTCATATTGAACTATATAGCACAGTCAAACATCAGCATAGGAAACATTTTATGACATTTTGTATTATGTCATAAATTGCTTTATGATAATGTTTATGTCATAAAATGTTTTATAAAATTTGCCATGGGAGTTATGGGCTCCAGTTTTTGGATGCATTTTATAAGTGAGTCCATTTGAAGTACAGTACCTTCATTCAAAATGTTTTGTCCTACAGTTCACTGTTTTGCCCAGTTAAAGATTGCAGGAATCAGTTTTTAATAGTATATAGATAGTAGGGAAGGAAAAGAAACAAAGTGAAAGAGATTGAAATTTAAGTGGGAAAAACGGTGAGGTGCCAGTAGAGCCTTCTATTTTGTAATTTATTGTTTTATTATTTTAACATTTCAGGTTGACTTTCCTTCTTTACCATTTGACATTATATACAAAATTCCTCAGGCTGCAAACAACTCCACATGTAATTCTATAGAAACATTGGAAAAAGATTCAAGGGAGCGTCTTCTTTCCATTATTTCCAAAGAGGGTACATATGGGTATGTTCTCTTGGTTACTTCAAATCTAACATTTCATATGTAGATTATTAGATATGATCATTCCCTAGTATTTATTTCTGCTGCATATATAACAATTTTTGATGAGATTCTAAAGAATATTGGGAACTACATATGACCAGTGTGCATCATTCGTTTTCAAAATACAGTCCAACTGTTACTCAGGAGGGGACGTTGAATAATTGAAATCTTGAACTATCATATAACAATATTTTTTTTAAAAAAGACATTTATAAACAAATTGAAGGGTACTCAGACTGTTGACTTTTAATCAGAGGTTAAAAGGTTGTCCTTGACTTATAACCAGTCACTTAGCAATTGTTGAAAGTAAAGATGAACCTTCCCAAAAATGTATGACCTGGTATGGCAGCAACCCTTACCCACCTACCCCCACAGCCACAAGACTGCATTTTGGGCAGTCAGCAGCCAGCTCACATTTATAGCTGTTTGCAGCATTCCATAGTCACATGACCACAGTTTACTATGGTTTTTCTGGAAACCAGTGTTTACTTCCAGTTTCCAGCAAAAAAACAGCAAACAATGGGTTTCTTTAACAACTGCAGTATTTGCTTTATAACCACAGCATTTGTGTTTATGCCACCCCCCCCCCCCAAAAAAAAGATTGTACAATTGGAGTGGTCACCTGATGACCCACTTTATGATCAGGCTCAGTTATGGCCATAAATCGAGGACTATCCTTACAGTATACCGTAGTACAGTAGTACTTATGATTTTACATTCCATTAGTGTCAGAGGCTGAGAATTTCCTGTTGACAGAGAAAGAACTGAGGAAGATAATGAGTTTGGGAAGTCAAAAATAAGGCTGCAGATGAAACATACAGAAAAGAAAGGAATGGATAAGGTTACCCTTATAGTCAAAGTTGCTTATGAATGCAAGGTTTCCTCTAGTAGCCAATGTACAGTTCAACTAAAATAGCTTTAACCCAATCAAAATGCTTGGTACCCATTACCAGGCTAATTCATGACAGTTTTATAGCGCCAGCATTTCTTTTGTAAAAAAGTTATTAAAACATGAGTCGCAATACTACTTGAAGTTTTCAGTTCCTCTTTTAATCTACTCTGAATTTTTGAAATTGAACTTCTTGTTTTGAAGATCTAATGGAATAAATGAAAGGAGAGCAGGATGAATGATGACACTCATTGTAGCTGTAATAATAACATTAATATTTGGATTGATTTTGCCTCAGAAAGAATAGTTATACCCAGGATTTGTTTTAAGGCTTCTAGGTGTTAGTGACTATAATGGCAATGTAATGAATTAATAAATATGTTTGGAATTATCTTTTATAGATTATCTAGGAAAGATAAGGCATTTTTATGGGAGAAGCGACATTATTGTTGCACACATTCAGGCAGCCTGCCTAAGATCCTGGCTAGTGCTCCAAGCTGGGATTTGACTAATCTTCCTGAAATATATTTGCTACTTCAACAGTGGCCTCCTTTACCTCCACTTACTGCATTAGAATTGCTGAATGCAAAGTAAGTTAGATACATTTATTTCAGACTCTAATATGTTTTGAAAAATATTAATAAATTATGAGCAACTGTTAAGCATTTCTAGATTATTTCTAAGTAAACAGCCTCTGTAAAAAAAAAGCCACGTTACAAAGTTTCACAGCATTTTGCCATGTGGATGTTATTGATAGATCACAAATTATCTTGTATAGCTTACCTTTCTAAGTTATTTGCTAGGCTGAAACTGTAACATTATGTTAATATTTTTGTATATAGTTACATCAGAATTTAAGGTTAAGTATTTGATTTAAGTAAACCAGTATCTTTTCTGATTTAGTCTACTGACATGAAAAATGGCCCTTATTCTGTTCCTTATAAACATTCAATGGTTTATGCATTATGATTTAATGCATAAAACCTTTTTGTATAGGCTAACACTTTATTGCTAATGTTCCCCACTAAAAGTTTTCCAAATATCCTTGGAACATGTATTCTTGCCAAACTTAAATCAAGTATGATTTCAACTAATCTTCTGGTTTATAGTTTTGCAGATCAAGAAGTAAGAACAAAAGCTGTACAGTGGATTGAGGCAATAAACGATGATGAACTTGCGGACCTTCTTCCCCAGTTTGTTCAGGTCAGAAGAATACCACGTTAAACACTGACATGGGGAAAATGGCATTTGTAACTGCATAGAAATTAATCAGAAACCACAATTAGTTTATGGAACTACCATTAGGAATTTTGGTATTAAGTCTAATAAATGATACAATATAAAATGCTATTTTAGTTGAACAATAGCATTTACAGCATAAAACAAACTAACTAAACATTCTATAACAGCATCCTTTTCTGTTCCCCAGTTATTTCCATGCAATTTCTGTTGCATATTTGGCACCCTAAAGTTAAACAACCTGGGTGAAATTTATTTGCATTTGTTTATATTGAGTCTAGTAAATGAGGGTAGACTTATGGTGTCTGTAAAACCTCAGATTTAAATAATCAAAAAGAAAAGGAAACGACCAAAGTCTCATGCAGATTATCTCTGAATCTTAATGGGATTTTGTGGTTGACTTGACCTGTTGTGAAATGGTGTTCTCATAAGATTTCACTGGGTGTGAGTGTGGGTGTGTGTGGGTGTGGGAGAGGGAGGGAGGGAGGGAGGGAAGGAGAGAGAGAGAGAGAGAGAGAGAGAGAATAGATCTTTGGAGTTTGAGGCCTGAAAATATTATCGGCCCATGGTATATGATTGAAGAGTTGTGTGAGGAAGAAAATAGACTCATAGAGACCAATGACTGAAGGAGCAAGTGTCGAAAATTCAGGAGAAATAATGGAAAAAGATGTAATAAAATAAAGTTTGTTGGTTCACATACAAATTAAATTATGTAAATTATTGTGAGCCTGCCTGAATGTTAGGATTATCATTTAAGACCTTTCTTAATGTTTCCTTTTTCATCTCAAAGGTCTCTTCATTTATAAGGATAAGAGATGGTTTATATTATGTTACAATCTTGACTGTATTCCAATTATTCATAAAAATAAAAACTATGGAATATCAATATAAAAATAAAACGTAATTTCAATGCTGCTGACATATTTTTACTGTTTATCATATCACTTCAGAACCATTTTGAATATGCTCCCTCTAAAAATAATTTTATATTTTGTTTGTGTATTGCTATTTAATAAGGTAATAGTTATTCAAAGGCTGTGAATAAAAAAAATATCCAAAAATTTGAAGAGACCTTCTGATATGTGAATTGATAAGGAGATGCAAAAGAAAGGAAAGTGTAAATATTATCTTTCCTACATCCAAGTGTTTTAGATGGACTATGTTTCCTAAGAACAAAGGCAGACAGAATGGAATAGATAAATGGATTGATTGATTGAGTCTGAATGGTAAGTTTAAATAGTGCTGAATAGTTTCATATTTTAAAGAGCATAATTTTGGGAAGTTCATATAATTGAAAAACTGTTGATGCGGAAAACCACTTATGCTAAGTTGCCTTTAAATCTAGACTATAATTCTGTATAAAACTTAATCTTTTGTGTATGTTTAGGCATTAAAATATGAAACTTATCTGGACAACTCTTTAGTCAGATTCCTCTTGGCCCGAGCATTAGGAAATATTCGAATAGCACACTACCTATATTGGTAAGAAGATTTATATTCTTTTTATCATCTTTCAACAATGTTTATATTTTCAAGAAAAAGTAAAAAGCTAATGTGAGAACTTTAAAAATGAGGAATATTCATAAATCTTTATAAACCAGAAAAAATATATGCTGTTGCTGATAGAAATTAATTAGGTGCTCTAAAAAAGCTATTGTATTTTTTTCCTGAAGTTCTGGATTGCTTTCTTGTGTTCCAAAGCATTATTACCACATCTTGCATTAGTCTCCCTCTAAAGCTGAATTCAGATAATGTGTTTGTGTCAAGCAATATTATACTTTACATAGGGACAAAAAAAATTATTTAACTGATTTAACTTTACATAAACATTGTAAATGTGGTGGAAGGTGCTGTATAAATTAATGAAAATAAAAGAATGGTTTCAGATGCTATTGTCCTCTCTTCCACACATTCTCTGTTGATCCATTGTACGAATCTTCTCTTGAAACTGAACATTTGCTTTGTTTTATTTTTATGTATAAATTATTTATTTTAAACAACAAAATAAAATCAGTGTACAGTAAACTGCATAAATTAAAACAATTCACTCTTAAGACCATTTCCTAGATGATAGAAAAAAAAATCAAAGTCAGTGCAATCTGCTATGTGTTCTGACCAGTGACAAATTAAGGAGTCTGAAGTGGTAAGGCAGTTCTGGGTTTGGATAGAAAGGAAAATACTTTACATATGTCCCTATTTTAGGGGTATGTGCATATGCAAAATATTCATGTCTTCCTGGGACTTCTAAATGTGAGGGCTACGTTCATTGAGGCTTATATTAAGTCAAACATTATATCAGTCCTTTGTCTCCTTCCACTCTCTGTGTCATAGATCAACCAGCCAGTTAAGCACGTGGTTTCTGCTTTATTCTGCTGTTTTGTAGTACTTTAAATCCAACTTATTACAGAGGCCTGGTGTGCTCTAGTGGTGAAAGTGTTGAATTAGGGGAGAACAGATCCAGCTTCCAGTCTACTATCAGCCACAGGCATTTACTGGGTGACTTTGGGCCAGTTTTTATCTTTCTCAGCTAAACCTACCTCATTGGGTTGCTGTTGTGGAGACAAATAGAAGAGGGACACATTATACATCCTGCCTTGAGCACTTGTACAAAATATGGCTCAAATAAGCATGTGTGAAGGAAACCCAATCTAATGTTATGTAATATTTTAGGTTACTAAAGGATACCTTGCATGATACCAAACATGGAATAAGGTATGAGCATATCCTTGGTGCCTTCCTTTCCATCTGTGGCAAAAATCTGAGAGAAGAGCTGGAAAGGCAGTCAAGACTTGTGCAGATCTTAGGAATGGTTGCAGAAAAAGTCAAGCAGACGAGTGGATCAGCCAGACAGGTTGGTGAAGTGATCAAGTTAGGTGTAAATGTGAATGAAAGCACAGTTACATTTATTAATGATACGGTCATATTTCATACATCAAGCAGAGTTGAGGTTGTTAGGTTACTTTTTCATCTCTTTTACAAAATTCTGAGCCTTGTAATATGGACTGAAATATATAACCCCAAAATACACCACTGCTGTTTCACACCCCAGATTATGTTATAAAAGAACACTGATATAACTTAATGCTTTATTCATAATGAAAACATTTCTGCAAATATTATTTAATGAAGTTTAACATAGAATTGGTTGTTAACAGATGGTTCTGCAAAGTGGAATGGAACGTGTCCAGTCTTTTTTCTTGAAAAACAAATGCCGCTTGCCTCTCAGCCCCAGTCTTGTAGCTAAAGAATTGAATGTGAAGGTATGAGCTGTCTGACGATATTCATTGGTTCCTCTATATACCTCTCATCCTTTCCCATTTCTGTCTACTTACCTTTTGTGCCTGTAAATGTTAGGAGATTGACGTTCTCAATTTTGTGATCTGCAAACTGCTCAGGGGAAGTGAGGACAGAAAATACATATAACCACAGAATTCTGGCCTCTAGTTTTGACTACTCCATAAGAATAACTATAAACTACACTATGCTGCCATACATAGATGAAATCGTGTCCTGCAGAGAGGCTTGCTCAGAGCTAGACATAAGAGACAGAGCAGTCTACTTAAAGGTGTAATACATTTCAAAAGGCCCACAGCATTTTTAAATAAACCAATTTTGTTTCCAGCCTTGCAAAATGCTCACAGCAACAACTATTTCTTCGAAAGTCTCATTTAGCAATATATCTCACTTCCTGTGATCATTCCTCCTCAGGTCAGACCCAGTCCTCTTAAAGCTCTCTCCCAACCATGTCACTGGGCACATCACTGAGTAATTTCCGCCTTGGTAAAACTGGCAGCTTCTGTATTTCCTCAGTGTTGGAGTTGCCAGTCATTACTTCTGAATCAGTTGCACTTACCAAGTTGTGTCATTATCCTTGTTAGTTGCAGGAAGTGGAATCCCAGCTGGGCAAAGGGCTGCAGAAAGAAAAGCAACTGCATTTTTATTTTTACCTCTCCTTTATTCACAAGTAGCCATCTATCTTCCTTATTTAAAACTTTGTTTCTTATTCCCTTTATCCTCAGATTCTCGCTTTCTAAGCTGACCTTTTTCCTAGCTGTGCCTCCTATGTTCGTCTTCCCTTCCTCCCCCACATATTTATTGTTTGCTTACTCCTCCTGGCAGACATATGCCAGTTTGTGCAGCCAGAATGTTTTTTTATTTCTCAACTCGTTGCAACAAGCTAGGTTTGTATTATCTTTATGAAACTTCTCTAAATAAAAAGAATACAGGATAAACCACATATAGTATATATAAACTTTTTAAAACTGCCCTTAAAATGTCCCTATTTCATTCTGAGGAATCTGGATTCTCCTCTGTTTAAAGACTTTTAAACTGGCCCTGGTGACAGACTTCCTTGTTTTTTATGTTGTTTCCATTTGAGGGAATAACTAGTATATTACTGCTATTATACCAGTATTTAAGAATTGTCTGGGCCTTTAGTGTTACCATTTTGTAATTGTGCACTTTCTAATTTAATTGTTTATTTCTATTGTTATTATAATATAACGAGAAACTGAGCAAAACCAAATTTGGAACATTTATCATTTCTATTTTTCACCTCTTGGTTTATATAATATGAACCATGTTTTATATCTTTGACAGGCATGTTCCTATTTCAGTTCTAATGCAGTTCCTCTTAAAATTGCTTTTGTGAATGCAGATCCTTTGGGAGAAGAAATTAATGTAATGTTTAAGGTACATTTTTTGTTACAATAACAGATATTTCCCCTCCAGTACTGTTGGTAGTGTTAATTCCATTAGAAAAAAAATGTTCTGGCTTTTTATGGTCATAAAGAGCCCTCTGGATGCTTTAAACATTTGTAGGGAGAATTTGCACGTGTTAGATGAAAGTTAAGGCATTTCTAAAATTGTGGGGTTTTTTTGGCTAAGAATAATGGTTTCCTTTTAGAACATGAGAGGTTTAAAAAGTTTTTAACCATTCTGTTAAATCTTGTTTTGCAATGAATTTTTGCCCTTATCTGCCACTAAATTTTGTATTGGATACCTTTTTGCATGTATTTTACTATATTGGAAAAATAGTGTATTCCTTTCAACTAGAGCAGTGTTCATGAATTGATGAAAAATTATCACATTAATGATAATTATAAAACAAAACAGACAGCTCTGGAGGGAGCAGGCTTTACCTAGTCATTTCATAGTATGCTCTCTACCTTGGTTATAAGAAGCGTTTCAGCTATATGTTCTTTACCCGTGACTTATATTTTCATTCATGCTTTCTCTAGTTTATACTAAACGTTGTTTCATGAATGAAGTTTGAGTTTCTCACTTGACAATTTTCAAATAAATTGTTTTGAAATAAAAGTAGTTCTGAATTTACAGCCGGTTATTCAGTGACTGCTCAATTATGATAGCACTGAACAAGTGGTAACATGATCAGTTCTCGGGATTATGGCCATTCCAGCACCTCCAGAGACATGTGATTCAGGTGCTTGACAACTGGCTTAACACTTAGGAAAGTTGCAGCCTCCCATAGCAATGCAATTGGCATTTGCAACCTTTCCTGGTGGCTTCCCCAAAGCAGAGCTAATAGCAAAGTCATTCCTATAGATTGCTCCTACTCACACCACTTTTCTCCTGAGGAGTAATACTGTTCACACGCACACACACACACAAACCTCACACATATGCCTGCGCATGCTGGGCCACAGCACCCATTCTTATTATAAAGTGCAGAGACTTTGAAGAAAATGAACAAATTTCCTGAGACATACAATCTGCAGGTTGCAAGTTGCTCACCTTGTTCTATACCAAGGGTGTCAAACTCACGTCACGACAGCATCACGTGACATATTGGGACTTCCCCCCCTTTGCGAAACAAGGGGTGGGCGTGGCCAGCATATGACACATCCGGCCCACGGGCCAGGAGTTTGACAGCCCTGTTCTATACCTAGAGAACCAATACTAAAAAAGAAACACTAACTTAAATACCCCAGATCAGTTTCTGCTATTAACTTAAAATGAGCCTGTCATTTTAAACTTGAGCCTGTCTTGATAACATTCCTTTCTCTCATTTGCGACTTGTTTTTTCTTAGGTAGGAGAAGATCTGCGCCAGGATATGTTAGCATTGCAAATGATAAAAATCATGGATAAGATCTGGTTACAGGAAGGACTGGATTTGAGGATGGTTATGTTCAAGTGCCTTGCAACTGGCAAAGATAGAGGTAGAGCTTTAATTTCTTGTCTTGTCTTAACTTATGTGCGATGTTAAAGCTTTGTCTGGTTACTGTCACAATTTCTGGCAGGGATGGCAGACCCAACACCATTATTGCAAAAGCCTGTTTTCTCAGATGCCACATATTTGCTAAGCAGCCCAAAATACAATAGCCATAAAAATAATTGGCATTAATTGAACTGCCTAATATATTTGCAAAACCTATGTGCTGTTCTAGAACACTATAAGAAGTCTGCTGCTAATGTACAGAAAGTTGAAGAATGTTCACTTTATTCATGTTAAATATTAAGTTGATGTGTCTACAGCAGGTGGCAGCAGCTAACTAATGGCTGACTTCCAAAAACATAGGATTTGAATGGGAGACCATGTGGAATCCCAGACTGTAGGCTGGGAAATTTTAAAAAATGTCTCATAAGATCACAGTGATAAAATACTTTCATGCTTATTTCCAGGAAAACTATAAAGCTCAATTTAAAACGTTCCATTTTTAGTTGATTTAAAAATAAAAGGATTTGTGGGGGTTTTGTACAGGAGCAATATTTAAATTGAATTGTTGAATTATTTTACAATGTAGTATTATTTAGTATTTTAAATGCAAAGAATAGTATAATAATGGATATTGACAAGCAGTTTGGATTTAGAAACGTTTTTAAAGGTTTCAAGTTAAATGTTTTTATGTAATACATAGTAATATATTTTATACACACACACACACACACACACTCATTAACTTTTGCTGATTGATTTAAAGGAATGGTAGAACTTGTTCCAGCTTCAGATACCCTTAGGAAAATTCAAGTGGAGTATGGAGTGACAGGATCCTTTAAAGATAAGCCTCTTGCAGAATGGCTAAGAAAATACAACCCTACAGAAGAAGAATATAAAAAGGTAAATTACTTACAATTTCCAAATAGGAACTTATGAGAATGATAATAGTAGGATGTTGTTTGTTGTGTGCTAACGCTTATCTAGATTCATTCACATGTCATATTTAATAATTAAATACAGGACAGTGCTATCTTAACTAGGTCACTGAAATGACAATTCCAAGTTACGTCTTTGAGACAGCTGGAAGTAACAGGAATCTTGCATTTAACTGACATGCTCAGTACTTGGTAAATCACAGACAGATGATTTTAAAACTTTGCCTCTCCACTTGCATGGAAAACTTGCTCCTAAGATTTTCTATTTTTCATCTATCTGAAACAGGATTTTAAAAGTCAAGTAATTATATTATCTTGTTAATGATATTTTCCAAAGAACTGATATTTAGCCATAATTTTGAATCATTGTAAATTATATTGTTCCTTAATCAATGAATGTTCTGCTATTGCAGCTGATTCTGAATACTAACCAAGGTGCTTTTCTTCAAATTCTATAATGAAAATATATTTAATTTTGTCTATTTTAGGCTTCTGAAAATTTCATCTATTCCTGTGCTGGGTGTTGTGTGGCTACCTATGTTCTAGGCATCTGTGATCGCCACAATGATAACATAATGCTTCGAAGTACAGGACATATGTTTCATATTGATTTTGGAAAATTCTTGGGGCATGCTCAGATGTTTGGAAGCTTTAAGAGGTATGAAACTATGAGGAAATTAAAAGGTTCCACTGCAGTAATTTGAAAACAAGGCAGATTTTGCAATTATAATACACCATCTTAAAAAGCATAATGGCTGTAACTCTTGTTTCTGCCACAGGTGTCAAGTTGTGATTTTTTTGTTATAAAATATTTTCATAAAAGGGGTAAAGGAATTAGGTGTTTCTATAACGTCAACCACTGGTTTTATAGTTTTCTTAAATTTTGTTCTGCAATGTTGGTGCTTAGTATTAAAATGGGAGATTTGTTTCTGGAGCATCTCTGGTCAATTGGGAATCAAAAGTATTAAACCATAAAAGTTAGATTTGCTAAGTAACAAACGATACACATTTATAGCAGTGCTTCCTACCAACAGTTTGAATAAGCAAGTATTTTCATCTTGCTTCACAAATTCCCTAAACTGGGGTGGGGTATAAGTTTTTTGTGAACTATCTTTAGCCAAATATTGTTTTAGAACATGGTGAAATTCCAACATCTGAGGTATCAAATAATTCACATGTTATTTGAAAACATTTTTTAAAAAATCTGTTCATCGAGATTGACTGTATTTGGTATTGATTTTCATATGTGTGCAGAAACAAGTTACAAATTTTACCTATGCAAACTACCTCAGTTACACATTTTACCTTTTACCTCAGTTTTAGAGATTCTCAATTTTAAAAAATGTCATGCTTGTCTACATGCAGGATGCAGTATTTAAAAACAAATTCTTATTTTCTATTCTTTGAAAGGGATCGGGCTCCTTTTGTACTGACATCAGATATGGCTTACGTTATCAATGGTGGAGAAAAGCCCACAATTCGTTTCCAGCTGTTTGTTGATCTCTGCTGCCAAGCTTATAATCTAATCAGAAAACAAGCCAACCTTTTCCTTAATCTGCTGTCACTGGTAATATTTCTATATGTCACTGATATTAACAATAAAATAGGCTGTGTTTTAAAACAAGGAACACGACTATGTTCATACTTAATTTCAACTTAAAAGTTCTGAATAGCATGCATAAATCTGGAAATCTTTTTTTTTAAAAAACAAATGCTTGTTTATATACAAGTAAGTATTGTATATTTTCTTACCGAAAAAGTTGCTGTATCTGTTCATTTTACAGATGATGTCTTCTGGCTTGCCAGAACTTACTGGAGTTCAAGATCTCAAATATGTCCAAGATGCTCTTCAGCCCCAAACTACTGATGCTGAGGCTACCATTTTCTTCACAAGGTACTACACAAGTGATTTTAAAATATTGTTTCTTGCATGTGCCTATTGCTTGCAGCTAAGGTTAAAGGTTCAATTAATTTCCACAAAGAAGTTCTACCGATTTGTCCTTATCTTTGTGCAACTTAATATCTGGTTTTGACATTTGAATGCATAGGGTTAGGCTATAGTCTGTAGAAATAAGGAAATGTCCACTTTCTTATTTTGCCCATGAGCTTCACTGGCTCCAGGTAGGTTTCCTATACAATTCAAGGTGCTAATGATCATGATAAAGCAGTTCATTGCACAGGACTGTGTTATTTGCCTATCTCTAGTTAGTGCTGCCCATTTGGAAGAGGATGTATAGGGCTGGCATGCTCCCAAGTGCCTTTTTTTTTCAAGGAGAGTCAACTGATGGGCCTTTAAAAAGTGCCTACTTGGTTGCTGAGTCTAACCTTTAGAATAAACTTTCCCACCCCCTGAGATGCAGGTGACCCTGACCTATTAGCCTTTCATGGAGCCATGAAAACCAGATTCTTCTATGCATTGGGCAAGATAGTAATTAAACTTGTTCTGTTGGGAGAGACAGTCTTATATTCAGTCTCTGTAATGGTTTGGTTTTATTTTGGTTTTATGTTGGTGAAGTTCTGATAGTTTGGGTTTTAAATTGATGTACACTGCTGAGATTACAAATTAGGTCACAAATTAGGCAGTTTACAAATTCTGTAAACAAATAAGCGAAATGTTAATGTAAAATGCTTTTGGTAGTGAAAGGATATGCAGGTAATCTTCATTTAATCTACACTCATTCAGTGACCCTTCAAAGTTATCACTATACTGAGTGTAGGAGACTTGTGACAGGTTTTCATAGTGGTGGCAATTGCAGCATCCCTGTGGTCCCATGGTCACAATTTAGGTGCTTGATTGGCTTGCAGTTATTACATCACAATGTCCTGCAGTCACATGATTGCCATTTGTGACCTTTACTGATGGATTCCAGCAAGCAAAGTCAATGTTGTGACCATGGAGGATTTGCCTCATAGTGGCAATTGGGACTGCCAGAATTTAGCAATGGAAGTTTGTAATATATTTGTGGAATTTGCATTTCCAAAACTTGGGAATTATTCTATATACACATAGTCCTTTGGGTTCAGCAATAGTAAAGCAACTAAATGTACCATCATCTTTCTCTGATTTATATCAGGAATATTAATTTAAAATTATTCCACTATGATTAATATACGGTGGTATCTAAATACTCATTGTTAGTTGGTTCTGGGAGTGCCAAAAGCAACAAGTACCAAACAATTTTTACCACAAGGTCTCATGTAGTGAGTCCCAAGGCAACCAATGGCAACAAGTTTAGCTTGCGCTCAAGTACCAAACAAGCAACAGATACTGGGACATTTTCTCATCAAAATGTATCAAATATCAAATTTGACAAGTTTCAAAACGGTCAAGTAACGAGGTATTACTGTACTAAGAATTTGAACTGTGAAGTGATCCTTCATGTTCTTATTGCAATTAAAGTTGTAAGAAACTAAAAGATATTGGCACACTTGTAATATCTAAAATTAATATTCTTTGTTTATTTTTAGGCTAATTGAATCAAGCTTGGGAAGTGTTGCTACAAAGTTCAACTTTTTTATTCACAACCTTGCTCAACTGTGTTTCTCAGGGCTGCCTTCTAACGATGAGCCAATCCTATCTTTTTCACCCAAAACATACTCACTCAAACAAGACAGTCATATCAAAGAAGCATCTGTTTTTACCTACCATAAGAGATACAACCCAGATAAATATTATGTAAGTTTATGAATTATACGTATTTTGATTCAGCATGATTTCCGTAGCTTCCTTCATCTGCTTTAACCAGCATATTTTCACATGTATCCCATTGTAGAGGAATTTCAGATTCTGTTGTTTGAGTGCAGTTTGTTGGATCTATGAGTCAAGCCATTTTGAATGCAGTAATATCGCTGAAGGAATCTCTGCTTTAATGGATTTCCATAAATTAATGATATTTAAGTCTTGGAAATGGCTACAGAAGTTTAGAGTTTTTTGTACCAGAAGTCCTCAGACAATGACCATTTTGTTCAATTATTCAAAGTTACAGCGGGGCTAAAAAGATGATATTTGCACCTAGTCCTTGAAATTACAGCTGTTGTAGCACCCCCCGTAGGACCATTGGAAAAAATATATATGGTTGCAATACCAACTATTGAAATAATTGTATTCAAAGCAAGCATATCAAGACTATAATACTATCATGGTACGTCAACCCAGTCCTTCTGATTTGTAAACCATGGCTCAAGGCAAAACTAAGGTTGAGACCCTTGCTACTGCCATTACCTTTTTTCATGGAATGATTAGAAATAAATATAAAGGTGTGGCCTTTTCAAGTCTGGTCATGTCTGCCCAGCCTCCCTGACCCACAATTCTGGGAGTTGAAATCTTACCACATCTGAAGAGCACAAGTCTTGGAAAGATTATAGCACAGGATTACAGAAGTTAAACTTTTTAATAGTCAGTGAAATATTTGCTTTTTTCTTTGGCAGATCTATGTGGTCAGAGTTTTGAGAGAGGGGCAAACTGAACCCACATTCATTTTCCGCACATTTGATGAGTTTCAGGAGTTACACAACAAGCTTGGAATCTTATTTCCTCTTTGGAAATTACCAGGGTATGTGTCAAAATTTTGTTTTTGAAGAATTTTTTTATATGTCTAAAACCTACCTATTTAGATGTTTAAGAGATTAGCATATTGTCTATTGAAGTATTTCCTTAATGAAGTAAGTGAGAAAAGCACCCTGTTTGGGGGTTACTTCTTCATTTACTCTGTTTTTATATATCAGCTGGAACTACATGAAGCCCTGAACATTTCAACAACACATGCAGTGCTCAGCAACTGTTCAGTTTACAATGGTGCTAAACAAGGGGGACTTAGGGCCGATTCTCTGATTCTTGGCCATCGCGGCATCCCTGCGGTCACATGACTGCAGTCTGGGAGTTTGGTGCCCATTGCAGTTGGGACGCCTCAGTGAGCTGTAATTCCGTGATCATGATCTTCAACATTCCCTGCTGGCTTCCCACAATCAAGTGAGGGAGAAGCTGCATCTAGGATACTCTTAAAGTTTTCCCATTTCAGTCACCTTGTAGGGAAGATGGGTGGCATAAAAAAATTAAAAATAAAATAAAATAAATTTTGGAGATACATACGTATGTGTGTATGTACACACACACACACACACACACACATATATATATATGAATATGAAACACTTTAGCTGATTGCCAAAAAAATGAAAGTACATACAGTATAAATGCATGAGAAGACATCTGTGCTAAGCCATCCAGAAAAAGTAACTCCTTCGACACTACATGGAGCAATACTTCATGAAGTAATGCTTTAATGCATTTGTATTGTCCTAGTCTGTATGATTGCTTTTACTTTTTTTGCCTTAATAAAAATGAAGTAACTATTTATCTCTGTTACTGTAGCTTTCCTAGTAAGATGGTTCTAGGAAGAACTCACGTAAAGGATGTAGCAGCCAAGAGGAAAGTAGAGCTAAATAGCTACATACAAAGTTTAATGAATGCATCAACAGATGTATCGGAGGTAATTTTTGACAGTAGCCTACAAAATACTTAAATGATTTTATACATAGTCTGTATGACAAATAGTTCTTATCGAAATTTTATCTTTCCCAACCTAGTGTGATCTCGTTTATACTTTCTTCCATCCCTTACCTCGTGATGAAAAAGCTGAAGGAATTGATGGAATAACTAGGTGTACAGGTAAGTATTATAGTTGTACAGTTTAATTAGTATCCTAAATAGCACAATTATTTCAGTAAATTCTGAAGCCTCTGCCGTGTGGAGTTCCACAAAACATAAAGATATACAGTGCAAGTTGTGTTCAGTAATTAGAAGTAGGAATGGAACATTCTGGAGAACCTGGGACATTCTGTTTCCCTTGGCTACATTTTGAACATTCTCTCAGACGATCACATTCAGGGGCAGTTTGGCAATTTCCAGAAGAATTATTATTACTACATAAGGTGTAATGATTGAGAGCAACTGGTCCAAAGTCAAAATGAGATGTTTGTTTGTTTTTAGATGTAGGCCCTTCAAGTCCTACCTCAGGCAAAGTAGGAGGAAAAGTTAAGTTGTCCATCTCCTATAGAAACAAGACTCTGTTTATCATGGTGATGCACATTAAAGATCTGGTAAGTATATGGATGTGTTTACATTTAAATAATTATAATATGCTTCATTTATGAATTGTTTAAATTGTTTTCCAAAACCAAGATGCATATCTTTCTTGGGGCTGAGAAAATCAGGCTCAAGTAATATAAGAACTTGTTATGTCCCACCTTCCAAAATAAACAGATAAGGCTGAAAGCAGCAGTCCTCGCAAATAAAGGCAGCAAACAGGAATCTTCACAGATAACAGCTGTAGATAGCCTCCACAAGATAGTCCAAGTTAATAGTTCCAACGAAATAAATCCAAGTCCCAACAAGATATTTCAGGTTTAAATCCTCCAAGCCAAAATCTTCGGTTCTCCTTGCAAACAAACACTTTGTTCCGGACAAAGTGCAAAGTCATCTCTCTCCCTTTATAGAGCAGCAGCTAATTAGTCTAATTACTGATCTGCCCTCCTCCTGTGCTCCCGTTGGTTTCTTCTCGTAAGGAGACGCCTGCTTCTGACATCCACCCAGCAATCATCTAAATTATTATCTTCACCTGAAGTCTCCATAAGTTCCTCATTGTCAGCCGTTCCCGGCTGATAACCTGATTGAGAAGCAGAGGAGGTTGAAGGTTCAGGCCGGTCCTGCAAATCAAACTAAAGGGAGTAACGTTCTCATTCAAAACTGCAAGCAAAACTGTTAGGACTCCCTTTTGAAATTCAAACAGTCATTTCACAATCAAATCAAACTAAAGGGAGTAACGTTCTCATTCAAAACTGCAAGCAAAACTGTTAGGACTCCCTTTTGAAATTCAAATAGTCATTTCACAATCAAATCAAACTAAAGGGAGTAACGTTCTCATTCAAAACTGGCTTGCCCATCAGATTAACGTTTCCTGGTTCTGACGTCAATCCCCGATCTAACAGTCATCAGATTCAAAGTTCCTAACAGGATTGGTCCTTCCAATCACAACAAGAACTATATTCCACAAAATAGTGAGGCAATTGAATAATAAAATCAAAAATTAAATATAGCAAAACCATTACTTCTATTTCATAAAAATATAATTAATATTGTTATTCCCCACTCAGATATTTAACACTTTCCTCCTTCTTTCATATTAAAAATAACAATTGATACAACTTTGGAGAAGTGAATCAACATGCAGCCCCAAAGCAATAAACAATAATACTGTTTGTTTATATTTATTGTTTATTTAAAAGATTTGTAAAGCCACTCTGGGCATTTCACATCAATAAAACTCTAAAAAAAGCATGCAACAAAAACTAAAAATCTGATGCCCCAGTCAACTGATCAGGGTACTCCAATAACTCTACATAGGCTCCACACACTATTCCAGTGCCTGGTAAAAAGTCAGGTTGTCAAATGGAAAAGGTAATAATAGAATTAAGTATGCATATATGAATGTATAATTGCTGTCATATTTGTATGTAAAGGTGATGACCTGGAAATATGTTGTCCACTAAAAAGAGATTTTTGTTTTTAATGTGAAAAACTGAATAAAATTTGTTAAAAAGAAAAAAGTCAGGTTGTCATGGCCTTCCAGATGGCTAAGAAGGTGAGGACCCACCAAATTGCCGCGGGCAAGGTGTTCCATAAGGTATCGGCAGCCACAGAAGAGACATACTTCCTAAGTCCTACTAGATAGCATTATTTCAGAGACTCCGAATTTGATCTAGATAAGCAGTACTCTCAGGGAGAGGCAGTCCCCCAAGTAACCTAATCCCATGCCATTATAAAATTAAGATATAATTGTCCCATAAGCATTATTACCATATTTAAAACATCTGGTAAAAAGTTGGGACCTAAGTGATTGGGAACTTTTATCCTTTTTTTAAAAAGGAATTATAAATTCTTGCAGTCATCTTGAAGAAATCTTGTCTATGTGATTAAGACCTGATGACATGTAATTAATTGTAGACATTAAGCACTCCCCTTGCTCTCTTTAAATATTGTTGTCCTTGTTTTTAGTTTTCTTTAATGGGTGTTCTTTTTGTTAGGTTACTGATGATGGTGCAGATCCTAACCCTTATGTAAAGACGTATTTGCTTCCAGACACGCATAAAACCTCTAAACGGAAAACCAAAATATCACGGAAAACTAGAAATCCAACGTTCAATGAAATGGTAAGTTGAAATAGTTGGGTAGTTTTTCAAAGCAAAACATAATGTAGAAACCATCCATTGAGGCATAAATAAATAATAGGAATACAGGTAGTCTTCATTTAACATCCAGCCATTCAGCGACTGAAATTACAATGGTGCTAAACGAAGGGACTTATCCTTGAAGTTCTGGCCATTGCAGTGCCCCCACAACCAGGTGAACAAAATTTGGGCACACTAGGGCTCATCCATGTTTATGACCACCTTTTGGTTGCCTGCCTACCCAACTCCTATCATCTACCCCTGCTGCCCACCATGTCCTCCACACCACATGCCACTACAGTACCAGTCAGGGGCTTCTTTGTGTGCCTTCTTTTGTGCTAGTGCTTGCTAAGGTTTCTGTTGGTGCACCAGCCAGGGCCTTCTTTCGTGAAAAAAGGCTCTGGCTGGAAGGATCCTTCTTTCATGCCAGGGCAGCTAGTGTCTTCTTTGATATGGTTTCCTTTTTTTAAACAAGGTAGCACAAGTAGGCCAGTACAGTAGTGGCATGTGGGAACAAAATAGGTGGGTTGGGCAGTTCAAGAAGAGGCATCCCCTCACTTTACCAAGGCTCTGGGTTGGGAGGGACCAAGCAGGAATAGCTTGAATTGGAGTGGATTTGGTTAATGCTGGCAATGGGGATTGTTGGGATTGCTATCGCTAAACCCTATCCTTTTTCTAAACTTCACTGATACCTTGTGAACTGCCTTGCCTTGTACTGCTTCTGAATTAGTGTTTGTTTTTTTTAAATAGCTTGTGTACAGTGGATATAGCAAAGACACGCTCAAGCAAAGGGAACTTCAGCTAAGTGTACTCAGTGCTGAATCTCTGCGTGAAAACTTTTTCCTGGGTGGTATCACTCTTTCTTTAAAGGATTTTAACTTAAGCAAGGAGACTGTGAACTGGTACAGGCTTGCTGCTGCACCATACTTATGAACCTGACAACTTGCAGAGCTGAAGATACGAACTAAGTAATCTTAACTCCATTTGTATATGATCACTTTTCTCTACTTGAAGATAATCCATACACTTTAGCTTGAAACACTGCAATTTGGTGGATTATAGTTGGACCAGCCTTAGCAAAACTTTATACAAGACTTCTGGCAAGTCATCTGCTTTATGCTTTAACTGCAATAATATCTAAGCATTGATGTATATGAATTGTATAAATGTAATACTTGTTATAAATGCAGTTTTGAATATGAAGAAATGTTTCAAATTCAATATGAGGGGGTTATCCTGAATTCATTTCAATGCTCTTTATAATTATAAAGTTTTATAATTCTGCTCTCAGCACATACAGCAGCACAGTTTGAAAATATGATCATGACAAAATTATTTTTCAGGTAATTAAAAGGGAGACGTAAATAGAAGGATAGAAATTCAGTGTAGCATTTAGCCTTATGACTCATAAAGCTTCTTAGAGGCCATTATTAGAATAGTGCCAATAATTGAAATTAAATTATAAATAATGGTGCCTTATTTTGTTGCTTATACCTTATTTCTAATATTCAAAACATTTTTCAGTGCTAAAAGTTAAACTTGCTAAAAAAAATGCTTATGTGGTTTACTATATAAATTATTTAACAGTTTCCCTTTCAATTTAGGACCAGATTAGATCAGATTCATTAAAAAAATCTTACCAGGTTTATGAACTACAAGTACTGTATGAATAGAGATGCAATTGATTTTACACCATAGTTTTCTATAAAGCACTGCATTTCTTTTAGGTAGATATATGGGCTATACAGTGGTGATTTCAGATTAAAAAGTAGGAGTCCCACAAGTACAATTTCTATTAAAATCATCTGAATTAAAAATATGCATACTATAGCAAAAGGCCAAGAATTTTATGCACTAGCTATTGGATACTGAAGTTGATACAGTGACCATTAAAGATAATATTTAGATTTTTTTTTTCATGAGTAGTAAGGGAGTAGTAATCCACAAAGCATTTTATTTCAATGAAAATTGATTTGCCATTAGTAAAGTTAATAAAAGATGCTGTGTATGAAGTATGGTTGATTGTGTTTTAAATTCATTTCTTTAATTTGTATCCCCCTAATTTGTAATAATTGGAAAAGGCTGGGTATAATTGTAATTTACTAATCCCAATATTTTTTTTAAAAGCTGTTGTAGGAATTTTATTAACATTCCACAAAATGGTTAATGTTGAAACCCAAATAGTTTAGAATAAAAAAGATACAGACTGCTAAATTTAAAAAAATAGCACGATGAATTATACGATAGACTGTGTGACAATCTATTGGAGGCAATTAAACAAAAGTATGATATTAGTCATTAACCTAAGGTGCTGATATGTTCATAATTGACTAAAATAAAATTTGGGATTCTTCGGTGTTAAAACTGCATTGTGATTAATAGAAGATGCTTAACATTTTTAGAAGAGTTTATTAGTTATAATATGTTAAATATGTAAGTTGTAAGCTATAAACTAATTAGATTGTATTTCCTGCTCACTTGATGCTTTTTGAGATGTATTCCATTCCATCAACAAAACCACAAGTCATATAAACACAGGGAAGTAGGCTACTGTTTTTGTGAAACGTTGCATTAGATTAACTGTAAAGCAATATATACTGCTTTTTTGCAGTCTAACTATAGCACAGTGTATCACAGCACAAATCTAGAGATTTAAAGGAAAACCTTTAATGATGGTGGTTTGCAGCTGCAGTTCTTGTCTGGATGTTGGTTAGAATATATGCTGCACCTTATGGTAATATTTGCCACTAGTGCATCCTGTGCCTTTGCCCACCATCACTATTTCTCAAAATAACTCCACAATAGATAAAGTTCTTCAGGTACATTCTTATGAAAGTGTTTTTCAGTTATCATTAAACATGTAAGGGAGCAACATTAATTTTTTATCACTTTCAAATTATTTATATTTGCGTGATACACAACACTCTTCCATTTTTTAAAAAATAATTCAGATATTTAAACTGACATACGAAAGGGTAAGAGGGAATAATCATAACCAGATGTAACACGTTACTTACTGATCAATGTTTTTAAAGTGTGGTCTCATGGCATTTTTATACTTTGTGAATGAAATTAAATTCTATGCACCAAATGTGGACTACAGCTAGAAGTCAATTTGTGTTTGTACATTTACTTCAACATTTTGAGGAAAACATCTTGCTATAAGAAAAGTAACCCCCATATTTTCTGTACTAAATTAGTCATGACTTTGCACTGAAAATTTTTATACTGCCTTTTTATGACCTATACATATATATAAAAAGCATGGGAGATCTCTAGTATTTCTCTATTTTTAAAATGATCCAGAAATGTTACTATCTTGCCTTAAATTTGATTGCTTTTTCCAGGATACAATTAGTTTTTAAACTGAAGAAATATTTCTAAAATCTGCAAAATATTGTTCACTTTGTAATATGGATTCAACAGGTAACCTTTATCAGTGGGCTAAAGTTTAAAGCTTCCACATGTGGAAAAAAATTACACCATTCTCACAATCTATAGGAATTTAATATTCCCTGTGTGGTATTCTTAGTACTGTGATTAACAATTTGGCAAAGGTTTACAAATAATAAAATGCATTAGAAGTAAATATGGATGTTTGCCTTCAATTGTCTCTTTCTCTTATAAGAACCAAATACTTCAGCTATATTACACTGAGAGCTAATAAAGATGTACATTATTTCTATCTAAGTCTAAACCCAAAATATTTGTGCTAAATTACATTAAATACTATTTAATTAAAAAAAAAAAACATTGTGCCTCTTTTTTTCCAAATTCACTGTGAATCAAGAAACTAAAGTGAAAAAGTTTCAGTCAAATCTATTCCACTGAGCATTTAAAAAAAAGTTGCTTCAAATATTAACTATATCTTTAATTGCCTTTTTTACTTACACCTAAATCTCTGATCTGTAGGCCTGTTAATCCTAGCACTATTCAAGAATACAGCAGATATTCTAAGTTGAAATCTCATGTACTTGGATAAGATAAAATCATTTCAAGAAATACTGCCAGTCGCTGACTGTCCAATGTGGTTTTCTACCTTTAATATTTTCACGTAAGAAACACTAAAAGGAAAGATAAAGGAATATATGCCACCCTACTATACTATCTTTATTTCCAATAACTCGTGCAGCCCTTTTAAATTTCCTTTAAAAATAAAAATAGAGTTGCTCCAGTGCATTGTTTGTTTGAGTTTTTTTCTGTCTATGTAGAGAAAGGTAAATTACAAGAATGCTGGGCAGCATTCTTCAATGCTAGAGAAGATGACACAGTAGCCTAACTGGTGCCATTGGGTTGAAATGCCATGACTGCTGTTCCTTCATTACAGCTATTTGGGAGAGCACCCTTTATACATCCCCACACAGACCACAGGTTCCTGATCTTTTTGCCATTACACCTCCCTATAATATAATCTTCATGTACAGAATCTCCAAACACCAAAATGAATACAAATGTACAATGAAAAAAATACAACGTAAACTTTGGGAACAACGTATTTACTGTAGTAATGAACATTAAAAAGTTTCTTACACTTCTTTCCACTCCTGGTGGAAAGTACATCTTACAGTACACCTAAAGGACTTGTTGGAATATTTGATCCTAGCTTACATCACATCCTTTAAAATGATAACAATTATGATATACAGTATTTTAGGGTGGGAATGGCCAACTGTGCCATGGAAAATAGTAAAATTGAGAATCTTTTCAAGATTATAGATTCTGAAGATCCAATCTTAGGATACAGGTAGTCCTTGAGTTACGACCATGATTGAGCCTAATATGTTGCTAAATGAAACATTTGTTAAGTGAGTTTGCTCCCATTTTATGACTTCTTGCCACAGTTAAGTGAATCATTGCATTTGTTAAGTTAGTAACAGTGGTTAAGTAGATTTCTATTCCCCATTGACTTTGCTGGTCAGATGGTCGCAAGATGATCATAGAATCTCAGGACACTGCAACCTTCATAAATAAGGAGTCAGTTGCCAAGCATCTGAATTTTGATGACCATGGGGATGCTGCAACGGTCATGTGAAAAGTGGTCATAAGTCACTTTTTTCAGTGCTGTTTTAACTTTGAACAGTCACTAAATGGGTAGTCGTAAGTCGAGGACTACCTGTATGGTTAATATGTGACAATTAGCCTGGATGGTAGGTGGCGCCTGATGAGCTTTTTCTTAAGTGCACTGACTGAAACTGTCCAAGCGCATTTTTGGATAGCAGCACAAGTGGGATTTTATTTATTTAATCAGACTTATTTGGTGTAATTTGCCGCTCAGACACACACACACACACATTACACCTCTCCACGTCAGTCCATTCCTACAAATGAATCCGATTTAGAACCGCATCCCACCTAGCTCCCTCAAAGAAGACGAAAGAAAGGAATGCTGGGAAATGTAGTTCATCAAACCGGCGGAAGATCCGCTCTGAATATAGCCGCACGCGAGACCGGAAGCCTTTTCCTTTCTGCCTGCGATGTCACTTCCGGCGGAAAGAAAGACGGCGAAGGCTGCTTTCCTCGCTTCTTTCTTTTCGGCGCCATCATGGGTCGCATGCACGCGCCTGGGTGAGTTGGCCGAGACCAAAGGCCTTGGCTGGAGGATCCGAGGAGGGCTTGCGGGAATGGCCGTCATTTCCTCCGCTCGTAGTTTTGCGACCTATTTCAGGAGCCCCGCTTCTATTGTTGCGGGGTGGGCGTGGGGGGGGAGGGAAGCGGCCTTTGCTTAGAGGCCGACTTCGGTTGAGAACCGCGGGGACCGGCGCTTTCCTCAGTGACCCAGTGGAGTCGCAGACGAGAGGCGGGTTGTCGGGCCGCAGTTTTTCTCTCTCTCTCTCTCTCGTGGCTTGCTTTCAATGAAACAGGCGGGAGGCGCTGCTGGTAGGAGATGGAGAAATAAGTGTGAACGTTGGAGGCGGCAGCGCCTCGTGGATTCCCTATACTCGTGCAATATTTTATTTTACTTTCTCGGTCGGGTAAAATCAAAAGCTATGCAGCTGTTGCAGTGCTGAAAGTTTGGCTTCTTAGATTCACCGACAGGGTGGGTAATGACTTGCGTGCCGGCAACCCGAGATTAGTACCGTATCAAGCTGGTTAGTATCCTGTAGCAAACCGTTAAAGTTTGTCACATTTTTCTAAAATATGCTTTCTTTGACTTCTCTTTCAATAGAAAGGGCTTGTCCCAGTCGGCCTTGCCTTACAGGAGAAGCGTGCCTACAGTAAGTACTGGCCTCAGTTATTCATCCTGCTTGGGACTTGATTCACTTTGCAAAGTGAAGGATGATGCAACTTATTTGTAAATATCCCACGTTATTTTAAATTTCCTTCCTACAGTGCTGTTTTGATTTAACAGTTAAAAAATAAAATACCAATCTCGATCAGTTAATTTGGGAAGTACGTGTTTGCATGCTACATTTTGAAGGATTGCTGACAATCTTAATATAAACATTTGGGATAATAGTTAACATACAAACCACTCAGGCAGTTCCAAGCTCCAAGACAATTATATTCATGAGAATTTTTTTTTTTTAAAGCTATAAGTAGTTTTGCTAGTGTATGGAAATAATTGAGCTACAACTTTCTTTTTGTAGTTTTAACTCATGATACATTTACATGTGTCAAACATGCAGTTTAGCTTTGTTACAATCAGAAGCATTAATTGGGGGAAAATATTTAGCTGACCAGATGACTAAATAGCGTTGCAGTTTCATTAAAGTACTGTGAAAATTCTACTCTTCTGTATATTTTCAGAGTTAAGTCTACTACTTCTAAAAACCATAGTATCAAGAAATTGAATGAAATAAAAAGTTATGTAATTTGAAAGCATCCTGCTTTTATTTTTCGTTCAGCAACTACAATTCTATGTGAGGATGTAGCAAGGGGTACTTTAGTACTTTTCTCTTTACCAAGAGCTTTTAAGTTTTACCTTTGTTATTTTTGCAATTTGCAATTGCAGAATTATTATGTTTTGTGTTGGGATGATTGGGTCAATTTGCTATCCAATGTATCTGAACTAGAATGGCTAACAATTAAACTTTTTTTAGTGGCTGAAACTTACTTCCGATGATGTCAAAGAGCAGATTTACAAGTTGGCAAAGAAAGGCTTGACACCTTCCCAAATTGGTATGTTGAAATAAAATGTACATTGGTTCTTAGTTATGAGCCACTTAGAGCTGCGGTCTCACCTTTGAAGCTTGGCGGCTTGGCTGGGGAGAGAGGAAGAAACTGGGCTGGGTAAGCAGTAGGACAGTGCCCGCAAGTACCCACCACTTGTGCCAGTTGAGCTTCATACATGTGCTTCGGCGAGCCACTCGTGCACCCCAATTCCAAATAGGCCACAGCCCGCTAATGGGCTATAGCCTGGGGACCTCTGACTTAGAGTAATTTGGGAATCAGGCAGCCAGCCAAATAATCCATGTTATTGATTTGGTTTTCATCTTGAGAAACTTACCTTGGTTATTCCTAATTTGAAGTATTTGAAAATTTACCAAATGGTACTCTGTCCAGGTAAGATATTTTTCTTCAGTCAAGTTCTGATGATTAATATAATTGAAATCTTAGAACCTAGCTTTTATTTAAGGTATTACTGAATTGATAGTTTATTTAATGCCTCAAATATCATTGCTATAGCTAAAATTGTAGCTTTCACTTGACGTTATTCAAGCTGTAAATTGTCTTTTTCAAGACCTACAGAAGTCTTTCCTTTGTGATAGTTAATGTTTCTTGAATGTCCAAATGAAGTAATATGTTTAAATTTGTGGTACTTTAAAATGACAATACTTCCAAAAATGCTTCATTTGGTTTCAGGGGTAATATTAAGGGACTCGCATGGGGTTGCCCAAGTTCGTTTTGTGACTGGTAACAAAATTCTGAGGATTCTTAAATCCAAGGGACTTGCCCCTGATCTCCCAGAAGATCTTTACCACTTAATCAAGAAAGCAGTTGCTGTCCGCAAGCATCTTGAGAGGAACCGCAAGGTAAAGTAGCAGAATATATTCCATCCTCAAGATTTTAAAATGGCACCTACAGTTATTCTAGAACAGTATTTGCTTTTGAAGAGGTAGTGCCTTTACATTAAATTAAATGCTGGTTTATATCTTAAGATCCTAGTGCTAGTGGAATAGGCACCATTGAAACTATATTTTCACTAGATTTTATGAGAACTTCATTGTTATTCAAAGAAAATACAAACAGATTTTTCCTAGGCTGTCTCCCAAAACAGTATTTGAAAATTATTTGTTTTTGTTGGAAGGATAAAGATGCCAAATTCCGACTTATTTTGATTGAGAGCAGAATTCACAGGTTGGCTCGTTACTACAAGACCAAGAGAGTACTCCCACCTAATTGGAAGTAGTAAGTATATTTTGCTCCCAGTCACAATATTGCCATGTTGTTTAATGTTGGCGGCAATTTTGTTTTTCCACTTAATGTTATAGAAAGAAATAGCATTCATGTAAGGAATAGTACTATTTTGGGCAATTTTTGGAACGTAGGTGCAGCAGCAGTAGCTTTTCTGAAATAGTTCCAAACTATTTGGTATGTAAGTTTATTGATTATAATGAATACTTTTGTGGTGTAAGGTACATTAAGTACATTCAGATTATACCTGTTCAAAAGTTATCTGAGTTTTGGAAAGCAGTATAGCAGATAAATATTGGGAGGAAATTAAGCAATAGCACTTAGACTTTTATACCGCTTCATTGTGCTTTACGGTGCTCTCTAAATGATATAAGTATTAACCCTGTTAGTATGGCTACTGAGCTTTGCTTCAGTTGTTTTATACTCAAGTCCAGTTTCAGGTTGCTCACTATGATGACAGTTGTCCAACCATTTGCAGTTTCCACCAGAAAGGTTTTTCCTTTGTGTTGGCTAGTCCTTCCTTGGATGTCTGAGTGAGCTGCTGCAGCTGATAAGTTTACATGTAATCTTGTTGATGCCATACAACCTCGTTTTGATGAAGTTACTAAAACGTTCTTGTCTTCTTCTGCAGCGAATCGTCTACAGCTTCTGCTCTGGTTGCATAAAAATTCTTATGACCAAGGAAATCTAAACCATCTTGTAATCGTGTTATGCTTACTTCAGAGTGATGTCATTGCTTTCTTATTGAAAATTGGAAGGATGAGTTAACACATTTATTACATCAATAAAAGTTTCTGGATATTTTTTCCAGTTGATAATATAATTTGAGTTCTTTAAAGCTGCTGTTGTCCTGCAAATATTTTTTGTTTCCTATAAATTTACTAAAGGTTCTTGTTAACTATGTACACATTGGGTGTTATATTGAAACTTCCTATCACATACTGTGCAGTCTTTGGGAGACAGCATTAATGAAAATGGATGACTTGAAGCTGCTTGAGGCTAAAATCAGAAACACTTATATTTCTCAGTTATTTCTTTTCAATTAGAGCAAATGGTGTTTGATGAAGGAATATCCATAAAGAAGGACCAATCTTTCAAAATGCTTCTTTGCCCATATCTGGAGTTGGAAAAAATTGGCTTTTAGGTTGAAAGTTAATTTTTTCAAAACAAGAATTATATGAATAGATTTTTAACGTTATGAACTACAGATTAGTTAGCAAGCAGAGATAGCTATTTAATTATATAGAGAAATGCTTTACGTGAGATCTTTCAGATCTTTTGTCAATTCAGTTTTTTCTGTTTTTGAGCCCTTAAACAACATTCCACAGGTCTCTGCCCCTGCTTAAAACATCACTGGTAGCTGTTTTATTAGATAGTGAATATCCAATAAGGTATCAACTCAATTTTGAGGAACAACAGTAAGATTTTTTTCCTTATGTGTGTGTGTAAGACTGCTAGGGTCTTGTCTATTACAGAAGATAACAATGGGCGATAACTATAATGTCCTTTTATAAAATTGCATAATATTACCATCTGAACGTTTTTCCTCCAACTATAAAATTGATGCAGACCTGGAAAATAAGCAATTTTGAATAGAGCTTCAACTCTTGTTTGCAAAGTGTAGATGGGAGAAAACTAAGGTGTTTTTCATTTTTTTCTCAGAGATCGGGCTAACTTGTTTCTCGAGCACAATGAACTATCAATAAATCTTTTAGCATGTGCTTAACTTAATAAAACGTCGTTTAGAATGTTCAAAAGAAATGTTATAAATTACTTTATTATGAAGGTAGTCATATGAAGCCAAATGTGGTCATATTGTGATTTTTCCTAATATCATTAAGTTTAGTAATTCAGAGGTTATCATTGAAAGCTTTCGTATATCTTATCATTAAATACCTGAACTTCAATATGCAAAGTTTGTAATTTCTGGGAAAACAACAAGCACATTTATTAAACAGTCTTGGTTGCATGGCATTTAATGCCTCAAGCCTCTTTTTACCATATTAAATTCTGTCCAGTTATAAATATTACTGAGTATGTATTATAGTAAACTGCACAGTTAAGGAAAATAACAATTGTTTTTGGAATCAGTTATGGTTTGCCATACTGTTAAATCATTTACAGTAAGCTTAGCTGAATTAGACATGGATTAAGAAAAAAGCCCAGTAGACAGCAGAATAGAAGAATTTTAATTGGCAAAGTTAATTTGAAAGACCAAGTTAAAGACAGATATACATGGAGGAAATCTATATCGCCACTAAGAGTAGACATCGACTGGATGGCACATAATTGTTTGACATATAATCTTAATTAAGCAGTGTCCGCATGGATCATTTAATTGTCTCACCATCACCACGGAATGAGATTTGCACTGTAGGGGATTTCATATAGTTCATTTGGCTGTAGAGTTCTTGGTGTTCTCTGAACTTGGTTGATCGCTTGCAGATGTTTAGGTAACATCTTTGAATGTACTTCCTCTACCTTAAGGATTCCCAGGAACAATACAATTTGGAATAAAACTTAAATGCTGATTGATCTAGAATCTGTACTTTCCAATCAGTACCACAACTATTCAGTATAATACTTCATGCCTGAAAGCCTGTGACTCTACTTCCTTTTCTCAGTCATGGGATGTAAAAAGATTTAACTCACTAATTTAATCCTTTATAGATTGCATCTTAACTAATCACTTCTACATTTTAATGAGAAGTATATGAATAAAATGGCATTTAATAAATGTTTTTGTTTTATTCCAAATCAAAATAGAAAACTGCCCCAATTAGTATGTAAAAATTCTACCATCTTCTGCTTAAAATCAGAACCATTAAAAAAAAATACATTCAAAGACCATTGAAAATTATATGTAAATCGGGGGTGTCAAACACACGACCTGTGGGCCGGATGCATTACTGCTGCCCTTGCCCGGTTTAGCGAGGGGGCCAAGTCACGTGATGCCACTGTGATGTGAGTTTGACACTCTGATGTAAATTATCCTAATTTGTATACAAATTATTGTAAAATTGAGATTATTAACTTCACAAGAGCTGGAATAAAATAGTTGTAGTATTGCAGCCTTAATTTATATATCAGACAAGTAGCAGGAAATAATCTAAATATTTTTAGATGTGGAAAAAACCCAGTAATCTTGAGAAAGTTTTAATAAAATGCTATTTGCACTTCTAGATGTTGAGACTCTTAAGTGCAGAGAAGAGCAACAAAGATGATAAGGGGACTGGAAGCTAAAACATAAAGAATGGTTGCTGGAATTGGGTATAATGAAAAGAAAGGCTAGCGGTGTTCCGATAGCTCAAGGGCTGCCATGAAGAGGGAATCAAGAGATTGGATAAACATTTGTCTGAAATGGTATAGGGTTTCCTGCCTAAGCAGGAGGTTGGACTAGAAGACCTCCAAGGTCCCTTCCAACTCTGCTATTTATCTGGAAGATTAATTGCATGCATACATTACTAGGTTTATAATGTGAAGACAGGCTCTAGAATTTGATTTTGACCTAATTTGTGATCCACTGAGGTACTATACAAACTTGCAAAAATACAGTGATACAAACTAGTTGAACATTTATAAATGTGATAGCACTAATCATTGATCTTTTAATATAACAATATTTCTTTTAAAGTAACTTAATTGGACATTTTACCCCTCAGCTTGAAAATGCTACCATAATTAAAATTTCAGTGCATTTGTGCATTCAGATCTACTGCCTGCAAATGCCTTCTCTATCCAAGCTGTTTGCAACCACAGATTATTCTTCAGCATGTGTCTCCTTTAATATTCCATATCACAAAAGAAATTGGCATTAAAACAAACTAAGAAACAATAAGAAAAGGCAATTGGTATATCCACCTTCTTGAGTATACATTTATCCCACCAGAAACCTATAACTCCTTCCAAAAAAAAACCCCTGAAATGCCTTTTTACTGTAATAGTTGGGCCTAGCCGGTAAAATGCTTAGTATTATGGAGTCACCATTTGAATCTAACTTCATGATGATACATGGCTGACCAGGTTCTGTCACAGTGTGTTCTGACCCAACCCTGATACCAGCAAGATAATCTCAAACTCAGTAACTCAAACCTTCACAGCTTTAATCTACAAATAAACTTTGTAGATAAAAGATGCCTTGCAGCCAATTAGTCCAACCAGAAAAGCCTTGACAGTCTCATACAATGCTGTGTTCTTCGAATGTTTTTGTTTTCTGCAAAAGCAAAAAGCTTTTGAAACCAGGCTTATATTCCCTGGAGGGAGGGGCCATTACGTTGCCTCCTTACTCTCGAGTCGTCTGTGCTGCTCCAGCTGCTCTCTTCTACGAATCATCCTGCGCTCATGCGCACTTGGCACAAGCTCCTCAGGAAGCTCCTCGCCACGGCTGCCAGCCCCCGCAGTCCGTCAAGACAGCAGTCCACTCCCTGGTGGTCCTGGCCCCTCATCAGAGTCATCTCCTCAGCCATCTGCACCTGCTTCCGGCTAAGCACAACAGAGTGCCTGCTACTGTTTCCACAGGCAATTAATTTCGTTGCTAGGAAAAAAGCTGCTATGGAATTTCATTCTTGAAAATTATTTCATGTCATGGCCCTCCTATGTCGGATAATCCTTAGATGTTTAAAGAATGGATTCATATCCTCCCTGACTTCCCAAAGTTAAAACACCCAATTCCTAAATATCTCTTCCTAACGATGACTTGACCTCCCAAGTCTGTACTGCAGCAGTATTTTTATTGTCCAGATCAAATATTTCTTATGAGATCCAGTCTTGAGTATTGCAAAACATGCTTTTCAGCAAGTAGAATGTTTTAACATATTAAAACTAAACACAATAAGCTACGCTGTCACAACAATAAATGGAAAAGCTTTCATTGCTAGCTACAGTTGTTAAAATGCTACAATATAGTACCATAGCCTCTGGGACTAATTAATTTTAAATAATTACACATCTACTGTATGTGGATAGTGCTGAGAAATATCAGCAGAGGTCCCTATGCTTCCAGCAGTCTTCTGTTTGGATGCCAGCCTGGAGTATTTTAGAATGCAAACTCTGCTCAGACTTTTTTTTTTTTTGCAGCCAATTCTCTTTCATGTTGCCAAGGAGTATATTAAAAAAAGCAGAAGGTGGTGTTTTGTTTTGTTTTTAAACCAGATCAAAGTCCTTATTTTAAATGTTAAAATCCTGGAATTCATTGGCAAAACTCTGAACTGGCTTCCTTTTGCTGCTGTACCGAGACTGCTGATTTTATTTTAAAACCACATTTATCCTCATTGAAAAAAGGTTGCTGGGCAAAGCTTCGGCATTTCTTTCATTTGCATTATTAGAGTCCAAGGTTAGAACTGTTATTGGCTGAAATAAGTCTTATCTTTTTGTGAAACTGGGAGCAAGGATTTCCACAAAGGGCGCTCATTTTCATATTTTGAATCCAAAATACTAGGCCCACTTAAGTGCTATTGAAATCAACAGCAGTTGGCTATTAAACATTGAAATTCAGTGTATTTCAATGTGACAAAAGGTTACCAAAGTTTCATTCCAATCCTTAACTAGAGGTTTGATGAGAAATTTGATGAAGGATGAAGTCCAATTCCTATTGGGGACTCAGAGCTTCCTTTTCATGTTTTTTTTTCTGTTTTTCTTTCCACTGATCCCAGTGAGAGAATTGTAACTTCACCAGGTCCAGCTTGTGACAATTTTTAAGGGTTTCATCCATATAAATTAGATTTGATGACTCTGGGGAGTCTCTTGATACAGTGCACTTCTGGAATGGGTCTTTCTAAGTCTTTATTATTAGAGACATGTTCTGCAGATGTTACATCATGCCCATGGATACCCTCCATAAAATTCTGGGAAACAGAATAACTTCTGCCACATCATTCATCTCAGTAAACTTTAGGAAATTTGTTAATCTGGATTGCATCCCTATGGGTTTATTCCACATTTAAAAATGGAGCTGACTATGACTTTCCTATTTTATTTTTTGCATTTTAATACTACCCCAAATTGTAAGTCTATGCTGCCCACATTCTTAAAAATTAACAGCAGACTTCAATTTGCCCCCCACCCGCCCTTGGGTTTTTTAAAAAAGAGTTCTCTTTAGATCTGCTAAAATATGCACTTCAGACTAATTGCACTGAAGAGTCTGCCATACATAACTTCTGCAATTTTTTTAAAAAACGAGGCAGGACAATGTATTTACAGGATATTCCTTCTTGCTCCTGATTAGAATGTAAGAGCTGGTGCTCTACTGACATTAATCCAGTAATTTGTTTAATTTTTTCCAAGAGTTTAACAAGATGCTTCTGAAAAATGGCAAGAATGCCAGGGTGGAGATTCGGTAAGCAAGAATGGAGCCATGTGCAAAATAGCAATAAGTGTCTCAACATTGCTATCTCCTGAACTCAAGAACTTTGATGGGACACCTTTTTTTTCTAAAGGAGCCAGTCAAACATATTTGAAACTGAAGGGCTGCGTCAGTCTCCTGTTTATCTGATAAAGTTGCTCTTCCTGCCTTCCTCATGCATGCAACAGTTCAAGATCCTTTCAGACAAAAAAATCCATTTCTTCATTGCAGTTGGTTAGGTACATTCCATAGCTTTATCTGCCCCCCTGCCCCAATATGGATGGAGAGAGGGAGAGAGAGAGAGTTTTCAATATAGTAAAAATATACAAAACAAAACACAGAGATACAAAAAGGAAAGATGAAATGAAATAAGACAATTTATAGTTATGCCTTCCACCCCTCTTTCTATCTTATTCTTTTCCCCATCCTCTTAATCCCTCAGTCCAGAAATCAACTAACTCTTTTGTTCTTTCAACAAAAAGTCCATATCAGGTTCCAATCTTTCAAAAAAAAGTCTTTGTTATTTCCCCCCTGATCAACTTCACCAATTCCACCGATTCAGTTAATTTTATAATCCAGTCTTCTGCTGTAGATATTTCATTGCTTTTCCATCTTTTTGTACACAATGATCCTGCCACAGTTATTATAAGCAATATTAATTTCCCACATTTACATATCCATAAAACCCAGTAGGAATCATTCTGGTTTCATGGTAATGTTTGCAGTATCTTTTGCCTCAGTGACTACTATATAGGGAGTCCTCTTCTTACGACCCTAATAGAGCCCCGAATTATAGTTACAAGTCATGGCAATTGTTAAATTGGTCACTACCAATTTAATTGTGCTGAAGTTTACAACTGTTTGTCAGTTTTGAAGCAAATGCCTCAGTCATTCAAAGAATCCTATTATACCTAATGGGAGGGGTTATTTGCCAGAAACCTGAAGTAAACTCTGGAAACTGGCAAAAAAAAAAAAACCATTGAAAATTGTGGTCATGTGACCATCATGGGAAGCAGTCATAAATCCAAAAGCCATTTGCCAAGTGCCCAAAATGTGATCACGTGTCCAGGGGGTGGGGGAAGGGGGCAAGTAGGACCATAGGAACTTCACAATTGGGTCATAAAGTGTCTTTTGGAGACACACTCTAATTTCTGTAACCACTGTAATGGTCTCTAAAAGCAAATTGCCATTAAGTTATATTTCTCTTCTGTTGCCACCATCACCTTTTTGTAAGTCTACCAGAAACCCCATGTCCCTTGCATTCCCTACTGCTCTCATCCATCCATCCATTCATTCATTGATTTGTCAATCGCTTATGAGATAATAGGTATAAATATAAAGATGAGTAAGAATACAGGAAATAGGTATGAATAAATGGGGACAATAGGACACTTATGCACGCCCCTTACAGACCTCTCAGGAATGGGGTGAGGTCAATAGTGGATAGTTTATCAGTAGATTTTCTGCCCATTGGTGTGCTGCTAAAAGATGATCAAATACGTATGGGGGTATTTCTCAGGCTGCTCCACAAATAGCCACATGTTCTGCATTTCAAACTTGTAGGATTGATAAATGACATTATGACATATTTAACCATAATTAAAAGAGCCATGTTGTTTTTTCAACTCAGACCCTGGTTTGCAGAACATGCTAGTTTACAACAAATAGTTGACTAGTTTATGGTTCAGAAAAAATAATGGTGAGGAAAAAGGGAGAAAAGATACAGGCATCAGATTGAAATAAAGAAGTTAAGTATTTCCTTCTAGCCTATATCTAATCCATGCTCTCTCTGACAGAGCCTGGATCCTGGAGGGTGAGAAAAAGGCAACTACCAGCTTCCAAACATGACTCCACTCAGGCAGAAAGTTGACTGACAAATGAATAGAATTGTTCATGGAACCCTTTTTAAAGGGACAGTACCTCAGCCTAAGGGGGCAAATGAAATTCTATCTTCATCCGTTTTCTTTCCAAATAGCTACCGCTGCATTGCCTCTTTCATGTATTTTCTGTAGTGAAAACAAAAGACAGGAGAGATGATAGAAAAACATAGGATGATTAACCTTGGAAGACTTTATTGCTTGAACCTTGTATAACGTGTGGTTTTGAGGCAGTCAGGTGATTATCTACTAAAACTAAGTCTTATAAACACATTACAAGTGATAACACATAATAATGACTTTGCACATGAACTGTAACTATTGGAGAAACTATTGTAAGCATAAAAGGAGAAATGTAGGTGAAACTAATGGAAAAAACTCCTGTGAAAGGTTATCTATAAATGCAATTAATATTACTTGAGTTTGAAATTCAACTGGAAAGAGTCCAGATAATCTGCTTCCCTCAGAGTTCATTGAAATTGAAGTGCAACAACCTTTTTAACAATCTTCCCTAAAAGGAATAATTGGAGACAGAATTAAAATTATCTAATATTGTTGGGTCCAGCAATGGCGTCTTGAGGAGAAAGCAAACTACTTCCTGTTTACCTTCTTAAGTATCAGTGGGGCCACACCTTCTCTCATAGAAACATTCACTACTGTCAGATACCAACCACAAGTCACATCCTAGGAAGCCTTAGCTAACCATAAGGACAGGGATTTAACAAGTATATGGCCAACATTACAATTTCAGGAACCTGCCAACTTTGTTCATTCAAGATAATCAAACTAGACTCCGCCTTAGTCATTTCTATGGGGCCTGCCTCAAGACCTGAGTCCTAAAGTAGACTGGATTTGGGCAACTTTACCCAGCAGTTACCTAGCATTCTTCATAGGAACTTTACAAGTAACTACCAACTGCACCTTATCCGGAAGTGCTGCTAATGGCTATTTATGGATGCAATAAAGGTGCAGAAATATTCCTTTCATCAACCTTACCACAATAAAGTATGTCATAAGACCAGTTCTGGTTGATTGCATTTATTCTTTGTTTCCTCCAGCAGTGCTCTAGGCAGTCTCTTCATCTCCATCACTTCCTCTGTAAACCAAAGAGGCCCATGTAGACCTCATCTGATCTGATGACCCAGCCACTCTCTCTTTTCAAGGATTCAATTGGGCCACATATCAGACTTTCAGGAATACCCCAAGCTTCTCTGGAAGCCAAATGTATTTATTCCTTCAGTGAAATTATAAGTAACGGGAAACCTCAGGCTATTGATCCATTTAGCACAGGGTTGTTTAAAACAGTCGTCTTTCTTACTCTTGAAGATATCCGGAAATAAACTACAGATTGTTTGCACATACAATGTCTTTGAACATTCAGTTCAAATATAGAATATAAAATATTTACCAGGCCTGCATGTCATGAGGGTTCACTTATTTTATATGACTTAGTCGTAGCATACCCCAACTTTTACATTTCTGCTATTCTGTGCCTCAATAGTGATCTTTTTGTGAGTGGCAACTTTATATATTCACAGAATTACCTTCAAAACACAGTCACTGGCTACAGTAATTGGACAGAGAATGATGAGATCCAGGTTCTTCAGCCATGGTGCTCATAAAGAAATTTGGCTCTTTTAGCCCTACGCACAACGTTATTATGAAGACAGTGATTAAATGAAAGGAATATCTTAAGTCCTGGAGAAAAAGTGGGATATAAAATCTATCAAACAAAATCCAAAAATCAAAATAGAATTGCTGATATGTAAATAATGTGATATAATATGATATAATAAAATGTAATATATAACTATGACAGTCAGTTTGGTGTAATGCTCAAGATGCTGGCCCAGAAACCAGGAGATTATGAGTTCGAGTCCTGCCTCAGGCATGAAAGCTGACTGGGTGACTTTGGGCCAGTCACTTTCTCTTAGCCCAACACACCTCACAGGGTTGTTGTTGTGTGGAAAATGGGAGACAGAACAAATATTAGGCATATTCTCCACCTTTAGTTACTTATAAAGGCGAGATTTAAAAAAAATCTAACAAAAAATAAATGATAAAATCTGAAAAAGGCAGTGCAGAGGGAAAATAGGTTTCCTATGCCAGCTCATGACCCAGTCGCATAGGAGGGCTCTGGCATGCCAAACTTTGAGCTGAGGTCTTGACAGGCAGCCGGAGTGTAATAAATGTGCTAGATGTGGGCAGGGCTGCACAGAGATAATCAAAGAAGACACACTCCCTGGTGGGCAAGCTCCTCCAAGCAGCTTTAAGGCTGCTGCCACTTTGTAAGGAAAACAGGAGGCGTCTACAGCTCCTGTTGCTTTCAGTGAGATTTGTGGTTGCTCTAAAAGTCAGGCAAACTAGGGATGCAGGAGACTGTGCTTAAGACTTTCTAGGCGGCTAGATTAATGACTCCTGAAAAGAGCTTTTCAAAGCGTGCAAATTAAACTTGAACCAAAAGAAACCATGGGAGCAAGACAAAGCCAGGCCTTTGCAAACACAGCAACAGCCACCTCCCCCAGATTTCCTGAAGCAACGTGTTCCAAGCGCATTGAATGCTTTACAGTTGGAGGAACCAATTTCCCTCCTGTCTTGGGGCAAATCATAGGCCTGTTGAGGCCCCAGAGTTTCTCCCTAAGTGTGCCTTTGATGGCTAGAGCACAAGGGGATGGCTCTGTGCATGTACCATTTTATTTATCTGCATCCAGGGGACCAAGTTATTATTAATCATGGAAATAAAATGAAGTAAAAACAGACCTTAAGGATGCTACAATGGATTACAAGAAGCAAGGCATTTATTTCAAGTAGGTAGGGATTTGAAAAAACAAAAGGCGCTGTATGAATCTGTCTAAATGTGGTAAAAACAAGGAATGTTTGCAAAAGAAAGGGATGAAGATGTATAATCAAACTACATGAAGTAAAGTTTCCGTTTCTTTACACTTATTTGCAGCCTTTAATTCCTTTTGCCCACTTCTCACTTCTCTTTGCTCTTTGTGTGATACACCTTACTCCAAAAAGGGTGGATCTGCATTAATGCATTTCTTTCTAGTTTAACAAACATTTATGAACTTTGTTTTATTTAGAGTAAGTTTGCATTTATATACATTTGTGAACTGGGGACAACAGGGACGAAAACACAATTATCTTTTCCCTGGATGCTACCACTGTATTGTTGAAAAGTTTTAGTTGAAGTTTAAGTTGCACCACTTCCTATGGAAACAAAACATGTTTGTTTGCTTAAACCTGTTACAAATATATTGCCTTGTTCTTAATTAAGGAGAAAAAATACATTCTTCCTGTCAAGCTACTCCTTGGAAGTAAGTGAGATCTGTTTTCTGTAATGTATAAGGCATAATTTTGGGTTTTCAACCTGAGGAAATGTTTCTTAACAGTTAATAATAAAAATAATAATAAAAAACCCTGAAAATGTTACCTATCTTCCTAATGAAATGTCCAAAGCCAAGCAGGAAGCTTGGAGGACAAACCTCTACCTAAAAGTTAATATCTACAATAATCCAGGAAATCTTCCTGTCCATTTATTCAAATAGTCTTCTGGTACTATTGAACGGCTACTATGCTATATCTCAGACTTGGCTGTGTCTGCTTATGTATTATGCCATAAAGCATGATTTAAATAAATTCTTCATGGCAGGTTTCATGCCAAATGCGACGTGGAGATTCACAGACTGCAGTTTGGTTATGTACATTGTATGAAAACATATTGTGAGATATGATGAAACACATTAAAAATGGGGGAGGGAGAGAGAGACGATATGTCCATTCTAGCCCCAACGATTTGCTTTGTTGTGGGGACACAAGGAAAATCTGAGGCAGAGAGCTATTTTAAACAAATGGTGGGCATCTTCCGTATGATTTACTGAAGTTTGCCAGTTTCAAAACCATTATTTACAAAATGCTATCGTTGTCATGGCCCAGAATTCAGACTCTGAATCTGATTCTGAAGAAGCTGTTGTAGTGTGTAATTGAAACTTGAAGCAGAACAATTGTTCCATTATATCTTAATTAAAAACAACCACAGTTTGGGCTTTAGATGTTACATTGTGCCTGACTGAACATGAAAAGAAGTACTTCTTCTCTCCTAGAGGCCAAACTAGTGGAGGAAGGAAACATTGCCAAATATATGAGAATTAATTTCACCAAGCTCCCTCAGTGAGTATATCACCATGCTCCTGGTGAGTATATCCAACATGCAGTTTTCTTGGCAATGCTTGGGAGTTGGTTTGCCATTTCTTTCTTCCGTCTTCTCTGTGTAGCTTATTGTTAGGTCTGAATGTAGCTATTATATGCCCTTCGAGTACAGGTGTGTAGGAAGTTGGCACCCACCCCTCTCCTAGAAAATTGAAATATCCTAGGAAATATTAAAAAGGCAGAATATTTTCCCTAAAAAGAGTAGAAACTCAAGAGCAGAAACTCACCTCAGAAGCAGAAACTCACCCTCATCTTTTTTTAATGGGTAGGCCATTAAGGCCTGCGGCCAGAATACTTTACATAACAAAGATCTCCAGGTAAAGCTATAGCAATTGCCAAAAGCCCTTTTCAGGACATCATCATCCAGCAAGGTTCAACCAAGCCTGGAACTCAGGACAGCCTACAAGTTGCCCCTGCATGGCCCCATGGGAGTCTGACAGCCAATCAGAATACAAGCTCCAATTCAAATCCCAACAAAGGTTATAAAACCCAGGCACTCTCAGCATATCAGCCCTTTCTTGATCTTTTCCTTCACTTTGAAGCATGTGATCATCCTTCCTTTGGAGCTCCAGGCCATGTGGTCCTGTCCACCATTAAACCTTCCAAACAGCCTCCATGTTTCCAGTGTCTTTTTCCCCACTTGCAACTGAACCCAGAAGGATATTTCTTCCAACAGGTGTTAACAATTCAATATATGCTGCTGAGGAGATCTTTCTGCTATGACAATATGGTTCTTGTAAAACAATATAGAGAAACTTAGTCCTTTGAAAACTTAAACCTGCTTAACTCTGTGGGATTTTCATGAATAGCTTCTCCATTATATTGGCAGGCACAGTAGTAAGGGAGAAATAAAAGAGAGAACGGCAGATTTTTTTTCCTCCATTCTTCAAAAAGTATCAGCGTTTAAGGGCTTTGTTTATAATAATTTCAACAGAGTGCTTGCATACAGTAAGGATTTGAGGAGAGAGGGATCTTGCTTAAAATAGCTGTGGGAAAGAAAGTATAAGGATTTGTTGTGAAGCTGATTTTTTTACACCATTGTAACTTCAAACAGTTGTTAAACAAGGCAGCAAGGACCTACCTGTCTTTATAACAATTCTATGGGAAACCTCAATGTTAAAAACTAAGGTTTTAGAATTTATTTGATCAAACTGACAATTTCCACACTAGGAAAAAAAATTGAAGTATTTGCTGATATGATATGCTTATCCTATATAGAAAGAGGCTGGAGAAATTAAATCACCTTTAGAATAAAATTATTTTTTCAGCTTTCCCAAAAAGTTGAAAAAGTTTTCTGGATTTTTCTCCAACCTTGTTCCCAAACAGACTAAGCATATTTTTTAGTATCAGGAAAGTACTATGCTCTTTGAAAAGATGATACGGGAACAATTCTGATTGATGTTCCATTGCTTCCTCATCAAATTTGCAACAATTTAATAGAAGGGAATAGTGATTCATTTAATAATGCAGTGAGAGAACTGAGTAGTAATTCAAACATACGGGTAGGTCAGGGGATAATCAAAATAGAAACTACCATAGCTTCTTTGGCTTCCTCCAAAACTCTCGACAATGTTGATCTATGGAGTTTCACAGGGTTCCATCTTGTCTTCCATGGTGTTCAACATTTAAATGTAAACACTAACAGAGACCATCAAGGGTTGGGGAGTAGGTGTCATTAGTACACACTCAGTTCTATTACCTCTTTTTAGTCAAGGAAGCAGTCAGTACCCTTTAACATTGCCTACATTGGATAATGAAAAGCACTGTAAGAGAAGAAGGAATTCTACCTTCTAGAAAAGATCGACGGACTGTTGATAAATAGAAAATGGGACTCTAGGTTGAAGTTTGGCCTATTTTGCACTCCTTCTGAAAGACCAGACTTGCAGTTTGAGAATGCTCTTTGATCTTCCACCTGCCACTATGTGTCCTGCTGGCAGGTGGAAGGGAAGGGGACACATCTCTTTCTGAGATTTGGTTATTTTGCTAGCATAATTGCATACCAATTTATTTATTAAATGAGGTAGATATCATTTCAACTCACTATACATGATAAATATCTGGAAGATGTACTATGTGCAGTGTGGAAAAAAAAACAGCCTACTATCTAGTACAAATTATAGGGATTATGTTATGCTCGTATTGAAAAATCCACTGATATTCAGTGGCTTACCAAGTCAGCTCCTCTACTTGGCCAGAATCTGGCTGAAATTCAAGTATACAACATGAGGTGTCTCAGTTTGATCTTCTGCCTGATATTGTTTCATTAACTTCCAATCTATAGTAATATTTATTATATTAGACCTGTCCGTCCTGCAGTTGTGACTCTGGGCAAAATTATACTGACTTGACATGCAACGTAAATGTTAGAAAATATTTTCTGCTATTTATTTATTTATTTATTTAATCACCTATTCACCCATGGCGACTCAAGGTGGCTTACACAATGTAAAATCATATTTAAAACAAAAAATAAAAATAATAAGAACTAACAAAAAGAATGAAATAAATTAGTAAAGTACAATAGAATAAAATTTGGGGAAAAAACAAAAACAAAACAAAAACTAACTCCCCCCCCCCACCCCAACGACAGAGGGTCACACTAGCCATTTGATGGGTTCCATCCCACTCTGGGTTCCCCAGGCCCACCGGCAAAACCAGGTCTTCAGTGCCTTTCGGAATAGTATTAATGAGGGGGCCATTCTCATCTCTGGGGGAATGATGTTCCAGAGGGATGGAGCCACTACAGAGAAGGCCCTTCTTCTAGGTCCCACCAGGTGTAGCTCCCTCAGGGGTGGGACCCGCAGCATTCCCTGCCTCCTCGCTCTAATGGGTCGGGTAGATGTCACTGGCAAGAGATGTTTCCTCAGATAACCCGGACCCAAGCCATGAAGGGCTTTAAAGGTGACAACCAGCACTTTGAAGGTGACAACCGGGAGCAAATTGGCAGCCAATGCAGCTCCTGCAGGAGAGGTGATACATGTGCACACTGGGGTCTGCATAAAACCATGTGGGCTGCTGCATTTTGCACCAACTGGAGCTTCCGGATGCTCTTTACACTGCTTTATATTGTTTTTTTATTCCCTCCAACACCTTTTAAACACTTTAAAGATCTAATACAGGCAGTCCTCAGTTATTGGTAGTAATTTTCACTAAGTGACACAGCTGTAATAGCAATAGCACTTAAGACTCATATACTACTTCCCTGTGCTTTCCAATCCTCTCTAAGTGGTTTACAGAGTCAGCCTATTGCCCCCAACAATCTGTGTCCTCCTTTTACTGATCTCAGAAGGATGGAAGGCTGAGTCAACCCTGAGCCAGTAAGACTTGAACTGCTGAACTGCTGAACTGCTAGCAGCCAGCTGAAGCAGCGTGCAGTACATGATGGTGCCAACTTACAATTGCAGTTGCAGCAATTTCAACTGCTGTCATTAAATGAACCCTACATCTCTGTTGGTGTGACATTTAACAGATAACAGAGGATCAGAGTTGGAAGGGACTTTCTAGGTCATCTGGTCCAACCCCCTGCCCAAGCGGGAGACCCTACACCATTTCTGACAAACGGCAGTCCAGTCTCTTCTTGAAATCTCAACTGATGGCGCTTCCACAACTTCTGAGGGCAAGCTGTTCCATTGGTTGATTGTTCTCACTGTCAGAAAGTTTCTCCTTATTTCCAGATTAAATCTCTCTTTGTTCAGTTTCCATCCATTATTCCTTGTCTGGCCTACAGGCACTTTAGAAAATAGCTTGACCCCTTCCTCTCTGTGGCAGCCCCTCAAATATTGGAAGGCCGCTATCATGTCTTCCCCAGTCCTTTTCTTTACTAGACTAGCCAAGCCCAGTTCCTGCAACGGTTCTTCGTATGTTTTAGTCTCCAGTCCCCTAATCATCCTAGTTGCTCTTCTCTGTATTTTTTCTAGAGTCTCCACATCTTTTTTGTAATGTGGTGAACAAAACTGGATGCAGTACTCTAGGTGTGGTCCTGTGACCTCTTCCCTGTTAGCCTCCCTATTGACTTTGTTTGTTGGAAACAGACAGTGAAGATCACAAATGGCAACGATATAACTGTGGGACACTGTGACCCTCATCATTGTGAGTTACTTGCCAAATCAGGATTATAAATAAGTATTTGGGAGAATAGATTTCAGCTAAATATCAGGAAATCTACTAAGGATTAGAGAAATGTAACAACAGAACAATTTAAGGATAGAGATGGGGTCCCGTTTTGTGGGGAAGCAAACATTTGCCAGGATGCTGTAGCTCTGCATTTTTTGTATCAAGCAGAGCGTTTGCTTTAGTGGTTATTAAAAAACCCTTCAAATATTACATCCAATTATTCTTTCTGACATTGTCGTTCTATCTGAAAGACGCAGCTTTATTTTTTACTGTGTGATTTTTCTCCTTTCAGTGTTTAGCATCTATATCACTCTGAAAAGTCTGCTTTTCTTTAACTACTGAAAGTATAACAGAATGTTATTAGTCAGCTTCTCCTCCAAGAAAGAATGGCCTTTTTAAAAATAATACTGTCTTCTAAAGGCATGAGTGCACTTTTTGGTACTGCTGAGAAATATTTATTGGTCCTGTATGTATTTTTTTAGTTTCATATCCATCAAAGAGACCCGTAATTATTCATGAGGCTGAATCAGCAGATTCCATCTGTCCTCTACTGATGTCAGGACAATAACATTATCAAATGATTAAATGTCAGTCATTAGTTTGTGTTGCTTCTAGTAAATCTTATTGCATTTAAATATAAAGGCTGAGATCCTATGTATGTTTAATAAAGAACATGTCCCAATGCTTTCAGTGGGCTTATTTCTACACAGAGTTGTATAGAGTTATCCTTGGAAAAAGCATTATCTTCTAACAGATCAGTTAGAATAGAATAGAATTCTTTATTGGACAAGTGTGATTGGACATTGTTGATCTATTTTCATGATCTATTTTGGGTTAATATATTTTTCAGATTGAATGCAAGCCTTTATGTATTCTATTTGCTGAATATGAGAACACGGGAAGCTTCATTGGAAAAAGATGAGCTTTGTTTTAAAACTGAAGGAAGAAATATGCTGATAACACTGCCCTAATTGCTGAAAATGCAAAGGATATATATACCCTAATACTAAAAGTCAAAAAACAATACTGAAAAACATGGAACTAAAATAAAATATAAAAAAACCCTGCTAAATTAATAAACACAGGCAGAATCAGCAGTCTTGGAACTGGCAATGAAGACATCAAAGCTTCAAATAGTCAAGAAATATGCCAGAGTAGCACTTGAGAGCGGAATCACAAAGACTTTGGAAAAGATACTAAAAAGCCTACAAAGATCAAAACTGTGCAGGAGATGGCTTTTCCCTATGACGCTCTATGGAAATGGACATCGAAGAAGCTGGATAAGAAGAGCATTGAGGCCTTTGAAATTTGGTATTGGAGAAGACTCCTGAGAACAATGTGGCCAAGAAAACAAACCAATGGATCATTGAACAAATCAATCCAGAGCTCTCATTCAAAACACAAATAACCAGGATCAAATTATCCTGCTTTGGACACATTATGCAAAGACCTAGCTCTCTGGAAATGGCTCTGATGTTGGGAAAGATGGAAGGAAAGAGGAGAATAGGATGACTAGCAGCAAGATGGACGGACTCAGATGTGCACCTGAAAGACCAGTTGGAAGACCTGAAAGACCAGTTTAAGGATAAATCATCATGCAGAAAATCTATTTAATCTGCTTAGCTATTTATAAACATTTATGTGGCTGTCCCAACTCAGTCAAAGTGTCTCTGGGCAGCATACAATAAAATGAAGAATTATGTAAAGTGCTTAAAACAATAAACATAGATAAAACAACACTACAAGAAGGAAGATATTTATATATAGTATAAGCAGCACACAGGCTCTCTATTGCCTGGGGCTTCAATGTGATCTCTAGGAGTCAAAAATGACTTGATGGAACATAATAATCTGTTTATGCATTCAAAGATTAAAACACTGATGCCATATTTTAGCTTTTTTAGCAGAAAAAAAATGAAATGGCTAAGTGTAAGATAAAGGAGACCTGGCTTGACAGTCGCATATTGAAAAGGATCTGAGTTCTAATGGAGCATAAGTTGAATTAGGCTATAGAAATTAGGAGTGCAAGTTAGCCTCCAGTTCACTCCATTTGCAAGTAATTATCTTTGAAAAGATATATGCTCATAAAGCCTTATCAAAAAGCAGAAAGTTAGAAGTTCATAGAGACAACTGAAAAATAACAAGAGGGAAGTTCATTCTTGTGCCATGTTAGTTGCAATGTTGTTCATAAAGCTTCCATTTCAGTGGTGGAATTCAATTTTTTTTACTACCGGTTCTGTGGGTGTGGCTTATTTGGTGGGCGTGGCTTGTGGTCATGTGACTGGGTGGATGTGGCTTAGTGGTCATGTGACTGGGTGGGCGTGCTTGGTGGTCATGTGACTGTGTGGGCATGGCTTGGTGGTCATGTGACTGGGTGGGGGTGGCCAACTCAATGTCACTCACATCAAGGGGTACCTCACCTGGCCCCTCCCCTCCCAGCCATTCCTTGTCACCCAGCCTCAACTTATCTATAGTTCTGTAAAAATGTTGTTCACCTTTTTTGCCTTTATTAACTGCATACTATAGATGTACTTTCATGGACCACTGAAAGGAGGAAATGCCTCACATGCTTTACTCATGAGTGTAATAGGCAACAGGCTTTTAAGGGGCTGCCACAAAGAAAGGGGAACAATGTATTTTCCAAAGAAGCAGAATGCAAACAAGAAGCAATGGATGGAAATTGAACAGAGAGAAGCAACCTCAAACTAAGGAGAAACTTCCTGACAGTGAGAACCATTAACCAGTGGAACTGCTTGCCACCAGAAGTTCTGGGTGCTCAATCACTGGAAGTTTTTAAGAAAAGACCGGGCAGCCATTTCTCTGAAATGGTATAGGGTTCACCCCAAGGTCCCTTCTAAGTATTATTCTGACACCTTTCCCAGGATTTCTACTCAGAGTTTGGCATCCTCAGTTTTCTTGCCTGAGCTGGGGGTTGGACTAGAAGACCTCCAAGGTCCCTTTCAACTCTTGTTAAACACATGTGTATTTTATGCTCTGGACTATTGACATTGAATGCATGTAAACCCTGGAAAAATATGTGGTAGCCCTGGGCAAAAGAAAGGCAGTGGAATCACTCTAGGTGAAGGGACAGTGTAAAATATTAACACATGATAAATAATGGAACAATTAAAAATAGCACAGAGTTTTCTCTCTCTCTCTCTCTTCCTGTTTTTTCTTTCTTTCTCTCCCTTTCTCTTTCTTTCTTTCTTTTTTCTTTCTTTCTTTCTTTCTTTCTTTCTTTCTTTCTTTCTTTCTCACACACACACACACACACACACACACACACACACACACAGTACTTAACAGACAAGCATTTGGGAAGCAGCTCCTTTAAATTTCTCCAAGGCTTGAGTGGATTCCCCCACCCCTTCTTTCAGGTTGCACTCTTTCTCACTCCAGCACTTTAACTCACAAGGGAAAAGCGATACTTGCAGCGTCCATGGGGAATCCTTGGAGAGGTTTCTAAAGGACCTGCTTCCAAAATGCATTTCTTTTACATTGCAAAAGTGCTCCAAGGCTCGATTCACCCCCACCCACTCTGTCAGACCGCACTCTTTCTCACTCCAGGCACTTTAACTCACAGGGGGAAAGCGATACTTGCAGGGTCCATGCCTTTCTTCCTTTTCCCCGGGGAGAAAGAGGATGTGGGGAACGAAAAGCTAGGAGAGCGATCGCAAGTGAGCGACATGGCGACCGGGTTGGGGGCGTGGCCAGCCAGGGATTGCCACCAGTTAGGCGACCCATGCCAAATAACCGCTACTGGTTCACCTGAACAGGTGCGAACCGGTTGAATACCATCTCTGTCCTAGTGGTCCTCATTGCTTGATTGTCTTTGAAGTATAGGTTGGATGTTTCCAGACCAGGAGTTTTGTAGTGTGTCTAAAGTGTCCACTTGGCTGAATCTCTAACTCCCGGTGTCACCTCTGCCAAATTTATTACACAACTGAAAAAAAGATAAAGCAGCTGGTGGTAACCTGATCTTACCAGAAGTGCTAAAAGCAAATGTAGATTGATGGACCTCAGTTTTGGCATCCCTGTTTTGATCTACATTGCAAAAATCTGGATGACTCCCAGACACTCTTGTTTTTTGTATCCTTTTGTGGCTCAGAAACAATAGCCCTAGCTGATACTCTGCATAGTAGCACCACGTTGAAGCCTAGTTATAATGCAACTTCACATAGTACAATTTTCCATCAAATTAATGACATTAATGACACCCTAATTGAAGTTAGGGTGCAAATAGCTGTGGGCAACTGGTCTCCTATTTAGCAGACATTATTTTATAATAAACACTTCTTCCCCTCCCCCCCCCATTTATTTTGTCACTGTATTTCCAAAAATGGAGGAACAATTATTATTTGCTTATTTCTTCTGAGAAAGGTAAGGGGAGAAGAGTGTTTACTAGCTTGATAGCATCTGTTCATCCAAGAACAACCTCTGTTTATTTCTAGATTTCTGCCATCATGTGTGCAATCGCCTTTCTGCACAATAAGCATATTTTTTCAACTCTCACATTTTTCTACCCATCTCTACCAGCTGAACCAGGTCAACCCTGTCCTAGAGGAAATACTACAGTACACAACCAGGGTTGTGAAAGCGAGAGATCAATCTCCAACAGCTTCCTAGCAAAGGTTGGTTGGGGAATATAATTGTCCCAGCACAGGAAAACTTCTCAAGTAAACCGAGACGGATCAGTCGAGTGAAACTCACCTGCTTGCTTTGCTCCTATGTTTTGACAGCCCCTTGCCTGGTAGATGTAAGGTGTGTGTGCATGTGTGCGCGCACGTGTGTGTGTATGTGTGTGTGTGTAAAAAGTAAAATAAAAAGGAAAGAGTATTTTCAAGAAAGTGACAGAAAAAAGTGTTGGTATTTAGGGCATGTCAAATTTTTCAACTTTCAATTTCCAAACATTAGGGGTGCTCAAAAGGTGTGACAATTCCTGGAGATTTTAAAGAGATTTTGGTTACTTTAATATGATTTAGATGTGCTTGGTAAGTAACTACATAAATATCATAACTATTTAACATTTTGTTTGTGTATGTTAAAAAGGGATGCGGCTTTGACGAGATGGTAATGGCTGCCGTCTTGTCTTTTTTGCCCCCCTCCTATGGACAGAGTATTTAAAGCAGTTTAGACGTTGCTTGGCTAATCTAGGACTTCATTTCTATGCTAGCAATTCAATGAGAAGGTTAACTCCCCACTCACTCTCTGCTTTGCATTTGCAGGACAAAAGTGATTGAGACAAGTTAGCTCCTCTCTTTAACCTCATGTCGAGTTGGTTTTTCAGATCATACAACATGCCATCATCCCCCTTCACATAATTCACATGGTGTACATGCAAACAGAATATTTCTTTTTTCCAAGATGAAGGCTTCAGTACCATCTCCTTCCCAATCATTTTGATTCAGCTTGGCTGTTCCTTACAATCTATTGGAACCTACAGTGTTCCAATACAATTATTGGAACCTGCTGGGTTTGAAGGCTAACCAGCGTTAACAGGTTCTGTGCATACCAAAGCATTTAGCATTTTTGTTTGGGTTTGGTGTATGAAATACAAAGTCATGAGAGCTGTCAAGACACTGTGAGTTTGGAACTACCTCATGCACAAAACCAACTGAGTAATCTTGGGCCAGTTACTCTTTCCCAAAAAAACAAAGGCAAGCCACTTCCAAAATCTTACCAAAAAAATTGACTTTAAAAAAAAAACCTCAAACCAAACCAAAAGCAAAACAAAGTTACAAGCGTATGTATCAGCCTGCAGTAGTGAAGAGAGAAGCATCAGAAACAAAACAAAGTCAGATTTGTGTGAATGACTCCAGTTTCCAATTTAAGAAATACATGAATTAGGCATGTCTCCTTTAGATAAATATCCACATATTATTTATTACTACAAACACCAAATGTATATTGATTTATCGATTTTTACTTGCACAATCCAATTGAATGGTTTTCAAAAGTTATGTTCTCTCTTTCTTCAGTTATTGAAATCCATCATTCTGAAGAAGTTCACAGAAAATGCAGCCTGGCAGCATTGAAGAATTAGTACCTTTATATTGTTAGTTTCAAGACTCAAAGCAGTCTTGCCAATTTCAACATTTAAGATTCTATCGGGTTTTTGCCATTATAATGGCTGAACTTTAAAATTGGCAAATCTGCTTCCTGTCTCCCCCTCACTTATTTCTGCTATGATTTTATTTGTGAATCACCTTGCAGACCATGAGCTGTTCTCTCATTATGCTACCTGCAGGAAGCACTTATATTATTTTAAGATCTTTGCCATTAGAGAGCACTGTTGCTGAGGCACCTGCTTAGCATAATTTCTTCACAGCTTTTTTTTATCCTAAGTGCATTTTTTAAAATGCATGTAACAATGGACAATCAATGAAAATAAATTTGAAAAATTGGGCAATTTTGTGAGTGGGTGTCAGCTCTCCAAAGTAGACCCAACTAGGAAACTAAAGTCATCAATGCTAATGCTACTTTTATTATAAGATTACTAACAGAATGTTACAAGTCTGAGCATGCCTCCCCACTTCCTCCTTCTGCCTTCATGAGGACAATGGAGGGTCATGTTTGAGATGCTTTCTCAGCTTAAGTTCTGCCCCAGGCTCAAATTTCTTTTATCTAACCATTATTTTGATTGTGGCTGTTCTTACTTTTCCTCATGTTATCTCTTCTGCCCATTACAGTGGCTTAAACCAGCCTATGATTTTTGAAGCTCTCAACTGGTGATTAGTCATCATTGCTTACACTTCCAGCATAAAAAAAAAACCACACACGATCACCAGGACTAGCTAATTGCAGCAGCATGCAAATTTGATGAAGTGATACAGTGATGTGTCAAATAATCAGGCCACTGACATAAACCATACTCTACTGATTTGAATTTATAATTACTATAAATATTGGATCACCATAAATAGTGCTTATATTGATCTTTAATAATCTAATTTTAAAGCTGTGGAGTGAAAGAAATAAAGATTACCAATTGTCCTATTTTCTTCATGACAAGGAGAAAGGGGCTAATACATGAGCCAATATTGACAGCTTAATAAAACTCATTATTGTGAATACACAGAGCTACTAGATCTTTAATTTACTTGGCAATTCAGCCATAGAGATAATAGCCATGAGATGTGCAAACACCAGTATGAGAGAGACCTAGAATATTCATATTCTTTAGCCCTTTTCAAGTTTTACAGAAAAAAATGTGCAGGAAGCGCTATATTGCCTAAAATTGTCTTCTACACAACATCTCTGTTAAAGATGTCTAGAGTAAGATATGTCAGAGAATGAATGAATTGGAATATATCTTGAAGATCATTTGGTCCAATGAAGGTATATTCTATTATAGCATATTTGGCAGATAGCCACCTATCCTTTTTTAAAAATCACCTCTGATCAAGGTGATTCCATTCCATTCCATTTCATATCACCTCCAAGGTTCCCTATGCTCTGTAATGAAGTTACTGGGAGATAAAATAAGGGATTTGAATCCGCTAACAACAGTTTTATTTCTCAAGTAGAATTCTGCAAGAATTGAATCAATATGCAGTGTTTAAGTAGATGAGTGCTAATACAATATAATTAGCCCAGGTGAGTCCTGGTGGCACAGTGGTTAGAATGCAGTATTGCAGTCTAATTCTGCTCACAGCCAGTTGTTCAATCCTAACCAGCTCAAAATTGACTCAACCTTCCATCCTTCCACGGTCGGTAAAATGAGGACCCAGGTTGTTGGGGGACAATATGCTGACTCTGTAAACCGTTTAGAGAGGGCTATAGAGAGTTATGAAATGTTATATAAGTCTAAGTGCTTTTGCTATTGCTGTAATTCCCACTTTCCATTTGTTCTAAATAGTTGTAAACCAGGTATTAAAACTGAGAGAATAGTTAGGGAAGACTGTGAGCTGAATAATGCCCTTCATCTACCTAATTAATTTATTTAGTGTTCTACCACAAATTACTTCAGGCCTTGGAAATAAAAATCCACCCCTTTATATTTTACACGTTGGATTAGACTCAGGGGTAGGATTCAAATTTTTTAACAACTGGTTCTGTGGGCGTGGCTTAGTTGGTGGGGGTGGCTTGGTGGTCATGTGACTGGCTGGGTGTGGCCAACTCAACATCACTCATAATGAGGCATGCATTTCCTTGCCTGGCCTCTCATGACTGTGGGGATGCTGCAACAGTCGTAAGTATGAAAAATGGTCATGTCACTTTTTTCAGTGCCATTGTAACTTTGAATAGTCACTCCACACAAGCAAAGTACCAGCAAAGGAGGGGAAAAAAATTCCAGAGACGTTCCTGAGACAGGAAGTCTAGTCCTGCCAAGAATGTCATAAGGTTAATGAAGAGGCAGTTTCTGTAAGCAACACCAGAATGTTTCCTTCCTGCCTTCCTTACAGGATTAGGCCAGTAATTTATTCTAACAACCGGTTCTCCGAACTGCTTAGAATGTTAACAACTGGTTCTAGTGGATAGGTGCAAACTGGTAGAATCCCACCCCTGATTAGACTGTCTTGTTGTTTGCAAAAAAAAAGCAAGCAAGCTGTCATCTCCTACACAAGCAAGCTTTAAGTATTTGTAAGGGCTGGCTAGCAGACTATCGTTCCTGTTTTAGAGAAAATGTCAGTAATAGCCACATGACATGAATTTTGCAAGCATATGATTTTCCAAAAGCGCCTAATGCTGGTTGTAGGCGAAACTAGCTAGTGAACTGGGGGGATAGGAGATACTAAATTCTGAACAACACTGCACAGAAACACCAGGAGCACATATTAAAGCTTGCCTGGGGATAAACAAAGAGAGAGATGGAAGTGATGATCTTGTAACAACCAAAATCCTCTCATCCTGCTTCCTCCTACTGAACCTTTTTGCTCTTAAGGGAAAAAGGAAGAAATTGCCCACCCATGAAGCAGTTGCTTGAAACTCTCCAACCAAGCGGTCTGATGCATTGCAGATTTTCAATTTTTTAAAAAGGCTATTAAAGGGCAAAAGAAAAAAAAAGAACCCCAAAGCAAGTCTTGCTCTGTGGTAAAAAACAACAACAGACATATATATTCATGTCACATCCCACATTTAAATTATTTACCAAAGTTATTCGCCTGAACAGTGGAAAAATGGGAAATTATACACATCTGCTCGAATATGCTGTCATAATTTTAAAACAGCCTCCAGAATGCGACTCGTGGAGGTAAAATGTTTGCTCAACAATAGAAAATGAGTTCTTGATATCTAGTAGGATAGTAGGTGTCGTTTCATTTTTATAATAAAAATTGTGATTCTAAACTCATGGAGTATTTATTTCCATTATCTACCTGTTATGTTCTGTCAGTATAAAATTCAAAATAACATGAATATCAACATAAACCAAGGAAGCTCTCAAAATGATTAACGCAGAAATAATTTTGGCCCCAAAGGGAGTCACTATAGTATGTCCTTATGTCATAAAAGGGTGCAGCTGTTTAAGTATCATCTTGTCAATTAGTAGCTAATGTACCATACTTCCTGCAAAGATGCACAGTTGTTCAGTAGATGCAATATAATAATCTTTGAGAATTAATCACCAATATGAAATGTAGTTGATAAAGGGCCAATGTTGTTTTCCATTCCATGCCGCCCACTTGAACTAATTTGGAGTACAACATTCTAATAACCGTTTACCAATAGTAACTATTAGCTTTTTATTCAAAAAAGGGCATGTTGAATTCTCCAGTACCAAAAAGAGTTCAGAAACAGAGTGCACGTGTGTATGTCTTGGTGTACTGTATTATAATTGTAATGCCTCATATAACAATAGTAAAAGCAATTAATAGTTAACTCCATTTAGTCAAAGTTATGTCATCTTGTTAAGTATATCTAAAAACTTGAGAATGAGACATGAATCTATTAGCTCCATTAGTATACTTGATACTGACACGAAAATAGACTTGCACATCTGTCCAAAATATTTTTTTCTTATCTATAGCAAGGAAAATATATACAGTCAAGGCCTTCAGTTTCCCTCTTGGTCAGAGGTGGGATTCAGCAGGTTCTGACCAGTTCTGGAGAACCAGTAGTGGAAATTTTGAGTAGTTCGGAGAACTGGCAAATCCCACCTCTGACTGGAGATTTTACAGTATCCTTCCCCTGCCACACCCACCAAGCCACGCCCACAGAACTGGTAGTAAAAACATTTGAATCCCACCACTGCTCTTGGTGCTGTGCAATGTGACACCACACACCCTACAGTAAATATGGAAGGCACTTCAGGTTCGTCTTTCTTTAATACTGAAAGCAATGCTTTTATTAAATGATTAGTTTCTCCATGAATACAGTGTCTAGAGATAGATGTACAAGAGATAGAAGGAGAAAATAAAAACAAAAACCAATCTCTAGAAAATGTAGTGCTCAGGAAGGCTAACTTCAGAATGAGCTGTGACTGGCAAGAGATACTAAAATTACTAAAAACAAACAAACAAACAAAACAAACCAAATGTTTCTTTGGGTAGGTTAGAATTAAAGGGAAAGTCAAAGAAGGCTTAGGTCCATTGTGAGGCCTACATGGTGAATTGGTAATGAGTGAGGCTAAAAAGGCAGAACCCCCTCACTGTATTTTGTACCTGTCTGTTGTCAGAAGAGAAGCTGATTACCCTCATGCTGCTGAGGAAGAGGAGGAACTGTTTACTTACGATAAACAAGAAAAGAGTAAAAGAGAACTTAACTAACTGAATCCAAGTCTCCAGGGCCAGATGAATTACTTTCTAAAACACTGAAGAAAAAGCACAGGGGGATTGCTAGTACCCTTTGAGAAATCCTAGAGGTCTACTAAGGCTAGAAGACCAGAGAGCAAATAGTTTCAAAAAGGGGAAAGAAAGAGGACTGGGGGAACAACATACCTGTCAGCTTGACATCTACACCAAGCTGATTACCAAACAACATATTTGTCAGCATTTGGATAGACCTGCTGTGGTTAACAGGAACCAGCATGGGCTTGCCGCAAATAAATCATGCCAGATTAATTTTATCTCTTTCTTTGATAGAGCAACTAGCTTAGTAAATCAGAGGAATGCCATGGACATAACGTACTTTGTCCTCAGCAAACCCTTCTACAGAGTGCTTATGATAGGCTCCTTATTAAAGTGCTAAAATATGAGCTAGATAATACTATTCTTGGATGGACTCACAGTTGGCTGAGTGACCTCACCCATAGGGTGCTCATTAATGGTTCCTTTTCAGCTTGGCAGAAAATATTGAGTGGAGTGCCACATAGTTCTGTCAACAGGCCCTTCGCTGTTCTACTTTTTGTCGGTGGCTTAGATGAAGGAGTTGAGGGGGACACTTAAAAAGTTTGCAGATGAAACAACGCTGGGAGGAGTGGCTAATATTTTAAATAAAAGAGAGGATTCTTAAAAATCTTAGCAGGCTTGAGAAATGTGATGAAAATAAAAACGGTGGAATTTAATAGGGACAAATGTGAAGTTCTGCATCCGAGGAGGAAAATTAAGAAGCACAAATACAGAATAAAAAAGGCCTGGCTTTGCAACAGTTTTATTGAACACAGGTTAAGCAAGATGCAGTCGAGTGGTGTATATTGCAGAATTTGATCCATTAGCTTTTTTTTTTTTTAAGTATTGGTTTGGACTTTATGGTATAGAATTATTGACATAAATATATTTATAAAAGAGAACATAAAAATGTTCAAATAATTACACTGACCTGAATCTTAGATTCTCATAAACAAGATACTACCATTCTAGTACTCTCATAAATATTTTATATTCCCTTCTAATTTTTAGTTATTTCTTGTTCTCTCTGCATTCCCTTATATCTTATTCCCTATCCCAGTCAGTTTAATGGGGTTGTGCAAAGGGCTTCAGGGGCAAAATAAATGCTTCCTCAGTAATTCTGCAAGAAGCTTTGTCCTGTTTATGTTTTATTTTTATTTCCACATTAATTCATCAGATAAATGTGCAAATGTTATGACAATTGCAAAATTAACCCACAACATTTATATCTGTTTAATCTATCAAAATGACTAACTAAAGAGGGTTATTTTTTTTTTATTTTGGCCCCAAACCAAGAGTTAAGGACTTTTTTTTACTGCATCCAGAGCATCTTCTAAAATTACTATTTAATTTCACTAGCATAATTATGGTATGTTTTCTTAACATTTTATAGCCCCAAATGAAAAAAATGGAAAATCCATCCCTATTAATATGCACCTCTTCCCACTTTTTGATTACTACACATTCTCTGTGTACTTCAGATTGCCCCAAACATTAAATGTGACTTCAAACTATAATGCATTTACCATGCTTAGTCATTTGTCCACTCTGTATTCATTCTGTCAAAAGGTTAATCTCTATTTTTTACCTAGAGAATTTTACTTTGTTTTCCGGATTCATTCTAATTTCACTCTCACTTCTTTCCCTTCTTTTTTTTTCTTCTATGTTCATTTCCCCCCAAGGTAGTGTTGAAATTACACCCCCACCACCAAATTGTACCCTACATTTAGAATCCATGTAGTATCAATCAGTAATCCACTCAATCTTTCATCGTAAAAGATCAAATCGGTTATATTTTAAGATGTGTATTCCTTTTCATTTATGTTAATATTTCCCATCACTGTCAGACAAAATTTTTTTCATTACATGCAATGTTGCAAAATTTTGTTAGGTGGCATATAGAATCTGACACAGGATAATAGCTGAGTTACCTTCCTGAATTGGCCATTTGATTATTGGCTGACCAGAGATTAATTTTTATCTTGTCTGTTCTCGGAATGGGTTAAGATTGTAAATATAACTGTGTGTCCTTGTGCGTGTGTGTTCAGCTTGATTATGCAAGTATATTCTCTAATAACAGTTACATTTTTTGTATTATTGCTTTGTGTTGTTAAGTGTTCTTTCTGTCTGGCTTTTGGCTGTAATAAACCTCCTTTTCTTACTTTCATATGCAGCCACAAAAGCTTAGAGGAAGACGATACCAATTCATACTTCCTCACATACCTTTTGGCACTTTCATTCATACAGTAATTAAAACTGTATCTTCATCAATTTTACCTTATAAGATCAGGCCACCTTCATTCAGACCTATTGCATTCTGTCCTGTTTTCTTTTTCTTTTTACTTAATAATTTGTGCTATTTGTAAGTATTCCTCATATGTTCCAAATTACCATTTGCCATCTGCCATGGTCATTACCAGATGGACCCCTAAATATTGACTGATGTTGCCCATCATGATGAAGCTTAGTCAAGCTTTTTGTATTTTTTAATCAATTAAAGATGGCATGGATTAGATTACCAGCCTAAATCATACTAGCACTCCCTGCAGTATTTTCCGCTCAGATTAAATAGATACTTACTATTCAGTAGGTACATTTTACTTCCCAGTATTTTCAAACAATTCTACCTCAGCTAGGCTCATTAATTTAGAGACTAAATTGCAAGTCAATGTGATGTGGTTCAGTTCCCATCAGCTAAGAGGTACATGTAGTATATTGATTTACATTAAGACTATGCCTTGTAGTAGCAATAAACACATGACCAGAGAATCTTGAAGATTGCAATTGAAAACATCTGAAGCTACCAAATTAGGGAAAGGTATGTCACCCACCTAATACACCCACAACCACCCACCCACCCACACCTGCAGAACATTATGTATACAATTTACATGTTTTTCTTTATAAAATGGATTCTCACATACTTTCTTCATTATCTGAATGTGAACAATTTCTAAGAAAGGAAAGAGGAAAGAGAGATGCAAAACTGCTGGGTATACTTCTGACGATTTTGCTATGAGGTAGCACTATAAGAGTTGGGTATGTAGAAACAAGGCGGGAATTTAGTACTTAAGGAGTGCTTGTGATAAAAGAGATGGGTCAAAAATGAATGGGTGTTGAATGAGTGGAATAACCCGTTTAAAAGTAACCAGGTTATGTGGACTAACCCGGATTGGAGTAACCTGTATAAAAGAATTATGTCAAGGTGTTTTAATCAGAGAGAGATTGACAGGGTAAGAATAAATGGGTTGAGAAGAAAGGAAGACTAAGAAAACCATTGTTAGATGGGTTTGATGAGATCCCCAAAAGAGGCTGTTCAATGAGCAAAATATGGCATGTAAAGCAGTGTATACTGATGTGGGAAGTAAGGATATAACAGAAAAAGGGGAATGGTGGTAGGGTATATTATGTAGATTTAAATGTACTTCCTTTTCTTTTTATTGTTTAAGAAAATCTCATTTCTTATACTTTTCATTTATTTGGCATACTGTTTCTTACTTCTGTATCCTGCATAGAGTTGCTTGGCTGATTGCCAATATCATGATAGGTATGCTTAAAATTTTAGAATAATACCAAGACAAGATGATTAAGTCTAGAAGTGTAGTCTCTCCTTCCTTGTATTGAAAATCTTTTTACTCCAACAAAGTAAAACAGCAAGAACAATTGATCAGTAATTCATGTTGAACACAATTCTCTTTTTCAATTTCTGAGAACTAAATTATGATCTTAAAATTTTTGATGTACATACTCCAGCAGTCTGATTAAAAAGCTGACAGTGGAGTCATGTAATAACAAGGCAGGATGGAATTTTAACAGAATGCCAAATAGTTATCATGACCAACTAGCCTCTGGACACACATTCCTTTGAGAAAAGTTCCACTGAATATGTACTATTAACCTGCAGAGCAGTAATATAGCCTTTTATTTTTTTTCCTTTAGGCATTTCTTATAAAAAATGACCAGGCTGGAAGACAAAGTAGAAAATGAGTGATAAAGATAATAAATGTGCTACTACTGAGTTCATTCTTCCTCCAACTTTGGGACATACATTTTATAAATATATAAATCAAGCAAATGTTATTTCACCACTTCATTTATTTTTAAACTAATTTATGCTTAAACAAGTTACAACTGCACTTCAGTAATAGAAACAGATGGATAGCTAAATGCCACTGTAAATAGCAGAAAACTTTCTCAGAGTTGGGCCCAGGAGAACCACGTTTCATAAGAGCAATTTTGAGTCTGTTAAAGAATTAATCATAATTCATTATTCAGACATCTGTGTTTATATGCACTTGTTGAATAATGGTTGGGAGACCAACATTTGCTAAGATTACTTTGGGAAATGATGCCTGCCTGACACATCTTGAAATGAGTTATTTGGCCGGATGTGCATACAGGCAGATCATACTTGAGCTGCAGAAATCCAAACTTATATAGGAATGTAGAGGGCAGCAAAGAGATACAAAAACCCTATAATCTCAATTCTTGCTCGTCTTGAACTGTAAAATTTGAAAAAGGGGGAAAAGTGACCCTCTTTACAATTCTGAAGCTGGAATAAACAACTAAAAAAAGGAAGTGTAAACATCTGGAAGTGTGAGAAATGGTAGAGGTATAAAAATTTGAAACCCTGTATGTATAGACACGTTTATTTTGACATTCATCCTTTGAAAAACATGTTGTCCTCTCCCATCCTTCCATAGTGAAAACCCCCTTACCATTTAGCAATTGTAATGAAGAAAATAAAAGTTTTGATCTCCTGTGTTCAATAGGATTGAGATGTGTGTTTTAGGAAATGGGTGAATGGATGTATCAGTATAATCCTAACCACTCATCTGACAACCAATACTATAGTGCTTATCCTGGAATAACTAAATAATATTGCAGTTGAAGGACTGAGTTATATCTACTTAAGTGGATGCTGGGTTGCAATCATCACTTTATGAAACCAGTTTACATATGAATTTCAATTATGTGTTCAGGGATTTTTTTCCAGGATTGCAACCAGTTTTTTTCCTTCTTTTTTAGTGCTTGTCTTTTTCAAGTCTATGACTAACATTATTTGTATAAAAAGGGTTAAATCTAACACCATCTAATTATTTTTTAAGTTGTATCATGAAAGGTGGTCAACCAGCTGTCAAATTTTGTAATTGGTGCAGAAGACAAACATTAGAGACCTTGGTGCTCTCTGAGTTTGGTTATTTGCTTGCAGATGTTGGTGGAGATGTAGTCTCTCCTCATTAGTTTCTTGAGTAAGATATTGTTTTCTGCTTGCTTGCTTGTTTGCCTGAATGTTGTCTGGAACTTGATTTTCTGAAACCAGCAATACTGTATATACACAGAAAGCAAAACCTCACACTCACCAGAATGATGATGCTATGTAGTTGAATAATGAAATATCTGCAAGCCAACAACTAAGCTCAGAGAGAACCAAGGACTCTACTGATCAACCCTTAGCTACAGATATTTTCTTCTATTAGAATTAGAATTCTGTTCCAAAGTAAATAAAAGTTTTCAGCTTGAATAAATAATCATTGGGAAACACCCAGCTTGCTATGGAGCAGGGATCAAGCATGGAGCTAGCCTGCAGCCACTGCACAATCCCTAAGGGCTACATCTCCCTAACTTCATTGGAACCTTCTCTAATTGTGCCCAGGAGTAAGCTGCCAAACAAGGGAGGTATCAAAGGCAGAACACAATAAATTAATTAGCTCAAATTCTGCACATGTTGGGTCTGGTTGTTTGTGCCTGATAATAATCGATTTAATTAGCCAGCCAGGAAAGATCCCACCTCCCTCAGGAAAAAAAAACCAAAACACATAGTAAAGATAAAATTGAATTGCCCTGTCCTCTTTTTCAGGCCTACCTGAGAGGGGAATATTTCTATTACTGATTGGTTCTTCTGAATTTCATTTTCGTACACTCTGATGATCTCTGCCCATCATCTAGACTGAGTCTTGAATCACAGATCAAAGTTTTCCTTTAATTTTTTTCTTGTCGGGACTTTGGAATTCCTTCCCATATTTATGTAATAGTTATGTTATTTAATCAACTACTTTACTGTGGAGTTTTATAATAACCATATAACCATTGAACCATATAACCATTTATTTAAGAATGCAGGTTTTTAAAAGCTTTTATTTAAAGCTAGAATTCTTACTTAGTGCCACACCAAATGGGATATATGGTTTTTGTACTCTTTGCACCCTGTTTTTATAGTCATAAGGACTTTGAACAAACAAGCAAACCAATATTGATTTTTCCAAAGTAATTTTCTGAGCCAAATATGTAATTTTTTTCATATTAAAAAGATACTACATGAATGTGTGGTTCCAGCCAGGCTGGTGAAATCATTAAGAGAAAAATCGTCCTTCTCAAATCCCTACTCAACATAATAGTGACCTCATTAATGTATACTTTCTTTGGGGAATTACATTCAGAAAGTATTAAAACATGGAAGTTTTCTCAAGATTATTTTGATTACTTTATTTTTTAGGTAAAAATAACGATAGGAACAACTCAGTTGATTTAAATAAAATGCTTAATATGAAATGAACTTACCTTTTATTGATATAATCTATATATGTCTATATTTGTTACGATCACACACACACATGCATATATTAGTCTACAGTTGTTATGTTCATTTGTCAGATGGTGACATTGCTGTTGCTAGTAGGAAGAAATCTAGTTCTACCCCACTTTTATCTGGAGTATCTCAAGGCTTTATTCTCTTGCCATTTCTCTTTGGCATCTACATGAAGCCACATGTAGTAGCAGGGGTGCAGAATTATCTGAATGTTGATAACACTCAGTTGTACATCTTGAGCCCAAGCAGGAGAAGTCTAGCTAGAGGCTGTGAGGATTTGGATGGGGAGGAATCAGATATGACTCAACCCTAGTAAGACAAAGTGGCTGTGGGGTTGAGGTGAACTGGATAGGAAGAATTGCCATCTTTAACTCTTAATGGGGAAGCACTCTCTCAAACAGTCACCAGTCATTCAGTTTTATCAAATGATCTGAATTTCTAACGTTAGTGAAATTTAGAAAATCTTTCTCAGTTCACTGTGCTTATCTATCATACACCAATATTCATGATAGCCTGAAAAACAACTGAACCAATTGCCTAGCAATCATACTTATTATTCTTTTCTTCTCTCTCTTTTTTTACTGCCACATTTTTAAATTTAGTTAGGGGTGATGGATTCACTCTGTCACTATGCTTCTCAGGGTCATGGCATGAGTGGTGCTGCATTATTGATAATGTAGTTAAGTGGAATGAAAACATATTTTCATTGGTGTAGATTGATGATTTATTTAATTAATAGTCATGGCTACAGTTTCTTTTAAGAATTTTCAATATAGCAAACCCATATTTATTCATTTATTTATATCCCACCTTTATTATTTTCACAAACAACTCAAAGTGACAAACATATCCAATACACTTTCCTACTCCTATTTTCCCCACAACAATAACCCTGTGAGGTGATTTGGGTTGAAATTTTCCTTTGAACACATACTGCAAACATCAACACAAAGCATTATTATAATATCCACTATTCTGATGTGAAGGTTGAAACTGACAAGGTGAGAATCATTAAGTCACCACTGAATAGACACATTCACCTCTCAAGATGGGTGTAAGAACAGCAAAAAGTCACTGACTTGGAAAGATCTTTTGCATTTGACTTCTTGCTTGCTTGCAATTGTCTGATTGTGTAACATCAAGAAGGTGAATACATAGATAAAAGAACCTTATGTAGCCATGTCATTCCCTTGAATTTTCCGCTATAAGGAAATTCTTCAGTGTAGGGTTGGGTATTTGGAATGTTGACATTTATTGATGGGCTTGGTATGACTCAGTCCAAGAAAATGACAGAGTTTGAAAAGCTCATAAAGAATCAAGTTTACCTATTAAGGTATACTGTATATATACATTTAACTTAGGTATGACATAGAGGCAGAACAAATAAAAGAATGGACAATAAAGTGGATTCAAATAAATTATCACAACACAACAATGGGAAGAACAATGGAACAAAGCTATAAATTTACCCCAAGTTATAACCTAAGGGAACAATGGTATAAAAGGTTCACAGATAGGATACAAGTCATTAACCAAGATAGACAAATCCTATAGTAAATGCCGTGGAAATGACATGAGACAGAAGAGATATTTTACCATATGGGTAGATATGTACAAGTCTCAAAAATACTGGAAAAAGATGCACAGCACTATTCAGAGAATTTAAGAAATCAAATTTGAAATGAAACCACTTTTTAAACTGGACATAATTTCAAGATATATCAACAAAAATATACCATCAAGTTTTCCTTTAGTCACAAGATTGGAATTGTGTCTCTTTCCTTTAGTCAAGTTTTCCTTTAGTTACAAGATGGGAATTGTGTCTCAGCACTTTTCTGAGGTAAAACTAATGGCATAATTCTTCTGAGACACTGTAACTCTAGAATGGCTTTAGTGTTATAAATAGCAAATATTGTGTTCTTTTTCTTGTTAATTATTGCTTGGATCATCATTATTGGTAATATTTTAACTATAATCCGTGTCTTATGTTTTTTTCCAGTAATGTAGGCAATACAGCTAATAACTGATAAGAAAATATGGATAACTGTAGACAATATAACCCACTACACTTTCCATCTTTCATGTTTCTTTAGTCATCAAATAGGCTTATGCTTAAGTTTCTTGGCAGGTTTTCTTGGGAGAGGGGGTAATGGTGGTTTTAGTAATGTGCTGATATCTTTGCATGTAATTATGTCTGCTATCACTCAGAAACTCTATATAAGACATTTCAAACAGTCTTGCTAACAAATGTTTATTCTAAATGGTTTTCATTTCCTTCTGAAATTTCAAAATGATTTATCTGAATGGTTCCCTTACTGTACCCTTTCATGTTAATTTCATGCAGCAGTCATTTGGCAGCAAAATGTTATTTATTTTGGTAGGACAGTTTTATTAGATTAAAAATGTCACTAATGAAAATGCAAATATTTTGCAGAACTATTTTAATAATGAAGTAGCTAGCTTGATAAATAACTGTAATGGTGCATGGGAATGACCCTAGGAGGTGAAGGTAAGAGATGCTGCCTAGGGAACTATCAAATAAGAGACAGCATAGTCCACAGCTGCATAATGGATAGTGAAAGAAACCCCCCTCTCTTCTCAGGCTGTAAAGGAGATGGTGGGAGATCTGTACTATCAGATTCCATTAATATAGTCTTATAATATACCTTAAAATTAGCTCATCTGGTCATGCTTGTCTGGTCTGCTTTGGAACGTTGACAATAATCCAGATTGTTTGCATTTGTATTGCTGATTTTTTTTTTTAGACAAACATACACAAACAAAACATAAAAACATAAAGCCATCTTTCAATTACGTACATACAGTGTGTCGGTTGGTTACAAACTTTTTTGTGCATCTTCTCCATAGTCCTCACTTACAATTGTTTGTATATATTCTCATATTATCAATCAAATATTTCCGAATACATTATTATCATTGTTAATCATTCATTTGACTATATTATTATTCCTTCATGTTATGCGAGATGTTCCATATTTTTAAATTGGTTTATATTATAACAATTCATATTATCACCCTATTGTATTGCTGATTTTTTGTTTCTATCTACCCAAGAAATTGCAGCTAATCCTTGTTTAGCAACCACAATGGGTCATTAAGCAAAGTGGTTGCTAAGTGAAAACCATGTGACTGCAATTGTGCTTATGATTTAGTTTTCCTTTTTGTTATTTTTGTCAGCAAAACTGGGGTTCTTTCTTTTTCTCTTTGAGGACATCTTGGTGTGAGGTAAATAAGCAAGTAAAAATGATCAGAGACTGGTTGCTAAGTAGTTGTTTTTTAGCACTGTTGCAACTTCAAAGATCACTAAACCAGTTGCTAAGTGGGGATTACCTGTATTATCTTGTTCAGTTGCTAAAAAGCTAGGTGGTCTGCTCTCCCAGTTACTAAAAGTTGTATTTAATCTTTGATGAAAAACCTTCCTCTGCTGGAATGCATAAGAAATTTTATTATCTTTCCATTTTTATTATCGAGGATTAAAATGAGTAAGTAGAGACAAACATTGGGATGTTACATTCCAGACCTGCTATATCACAGATATTTGGGCCTTCTTGAAGATAGTGGTATGATTTCATCAATGTTCACCATCCATTAATCCTAGATATGCCTAAATAAAGCATTACATGTATTTTAGCTATTCATTTTTATCATGAATAAAACATTGCACATGCTAAGAAGGTTCATAAGATGTGCAAAAGTATAGAAAAGTACAGATACTGGTCATAATAGTAGCTACTTTGGGGGTGTTATTTTGCATGCTAATTTTATTTTGGATGACTTAATAGTAGATGTTTCTCTGTTCACTTCATAATGAACAAGGTGTATGTTATAACTTTTATGGAAGAGGACAAGGAGCGGGAGGGGGAGAACGAGAAGAAAGATCTTTCAAAGCTTGAAAGACACTGTTTCTTCCAATATATAAAATTATAAATTTTAGTTAAATGTAAGCGAAATCAAATAAAATATAGTTTTAGTCCTAGTCATAGCATACATATTTTCGAATGCAATCTACATTATGTAATTGAAAACCAAATGCAGCCTTCAATCTAAGAAAGGTGGCACACATTTTCATTAAGTGTTTGTTTTTCTTGTGCAGTGGAATCCGCATAATTTGCCTATGATAGGATACTGGAGATCTAATCTACCTGTAGGTTAAATAATTGGTTTGCTTTTCTTTGATATGAGGAAATGGGAAAAAGCCTTTTAGCAGACTGCCAATGACATTTAATGATTCCTAATGTATTGATTTAGTCTTGCATTTATATCTCTATCATCTTTTGATATAAAGATGAGATGTAATTGAAAGACACAGAATGATGAAAACAAATAGATATTCTGCAACATGTAACATATGAAACGTTTTTGCCAACTCTAAAAACAAATGAAAGCATGAAACCAGCACAAAGCAAATTATACCTATTTTCATCACCTATTTCCTCTTCCAGGTTGCTTAGTGACAAATAGACCCCCTTCAGTTAGACTAGTATCAATTTAGTACATTTCATGCCCACTTACACTATGCATCAATCCATTATAAATATTTAACTATTGTAGCTACACATCAACGTTCTAAAGTTATTTATATACAGTAGCTTTCTTTGACTCCATAGGCAATGCATAGAGGGAGGTGGATGGCTTGCCTATAGACTTTCCATTCTCAAGATAGTCTGTTTTATTTACCTTCATAGAGTAATGTAGGAAAACTGGCTTGGAAAATGTGAAATATTTCAGTTTCAAAAAGGGATGCCAAATATTTCAGGTGAATTGTGCATATAAAGGAATTGCAAGTCTGGATTTTAAGCCATATTTCCAATAAAGTGCTTTGTATTGCTAGTCTTTAACTGTTCTCTGCTTTCGGGATATTCCTTGTATTGATATTATAAAGCATTATTGCATAAGGGATAATAGTGTGAAACATTCCACATAATAATGGTTAATGGTGCAAATAAGTGGTGCAGACATTTTACTGGAGAAACAAATAATGTAAAACTCTTCAGCTGAGAGGGTAGAGGAATAATTATTGCTGCACAAATGGAATTAGTTTTATTAAGTTTTCACTTGATTAGTATCACTGTAATTGAATGAGTCGATTGTTGCAGTTTATTTGCTAAGTCATGTCCGATTCTTTGTGACCCAAAAACCACAAGGTGTCAGGCCCTGCTGTCCTTCACTGACCCCCAGAGTTTGCCCAAATTCATGTTTGATTGATTCAATAGGCCAAATAAAATGAAAACTGACGAAGACACTGAAATAAATATGATATTTTACAATATTTCTTAAAAAATGTGTAAAGTATTAAGCGATTTGCCAAGTTTTAATGTCACCACAGAAGAAAAGTAAGTATCATGTTGTAATCCACTTTTCTTTACCGGTAGTCCTCGACTTATGACCTGTTGCTTTGTAACCACATTTTGGATGCTTGGCAACTGATCCTCATTTATGGCCGTTTGCAGTATCCCAAAAGTCATGTGACTGCGATTTACAATTTTTTTTCCTGAAAGCTGGCATTTACTTCCATTTTTTAGTAAAAATGTTCCATAGTGAACAGTGGATTTTCTTATCCACGATATGGCAATCACATAATGACTTTGGATTCACTTAATGACCATGGTGATTTGCTTAATGACCACCACTAAAAAAGTCATAAAATATGATTAATCACTTTATGACCATCACAACTTACAACTGTAATAGGCAGTTCCATTACAGTCATAATTTGAGGAGTTTTGGTACTTACACATTTAATATAAATGTCATTTTATTTTATTTTATTATGTTTGCTATATATACAAAGAGCAACATTCAATGTCTATATAAACAGTGTGTTGTCTGGTTACAGATACTTTGTCATTTTATCTTTTGATTTGATTTTTATCCCACCGTTGTTATTTTTATAAATAATTCAAAGTGGGGAATATATATGATATTCCTTCCTCCTCCTATTTTCCTCACAACAACCCTATGAGGTGATTGGGCTCAGAGAGAATGACTGGCCCAAGCTTACCCAGCCAGTTTAGAATATCACAAGATATCTTTAGCAGTCAACTATCTAACTTGTAACCAAACCACTGGCAAGCTGCGTCATAGAACCAAGGTATTGTGTTACGTATACACCCCTGTTATCTGGAAAAGAATAAATAGCAAGAGACTCCAGACATTTTGAATCTTGTCATAAAGGCAAAGACTCAGGAAAGCGGTAGACAGCAGCCAGCCAAGTTAGTAACCCCGGGAGGATTCTTGACAAGCTGAGAGACATAGCCTGTCATACTTTTTTCCTGTAACTCTTTATATTCAACACATTGGCATTTATCCTGGGTTGTGCCTATTGTCTCTGAATTCTAAAATCTATTGGCTTATAACTGTCCACCAATGCTAACAGACAGATTTTTCTTTATTCATCGAGTATAGACTGCAGAATGGTTATTAATGAACTGTAACTATGCTGCCTTAACAGTATTTTATATATATGCATGTTATTACAATATATTAATAATCAAAAGAATTTGCTAGGAATAGTTTTGAAACAATGCAAATGCACACATAAAAAGGGTGGTACCTGGTTCAACAGCAGTAACTGTAAGAGGGATCTAGATGTCTTAATGGATCACCATTTAAATATGAAGCCGCAGTGTGCTGCAGCTGGCAAAAAAAAAAAAAAAAGAAAGCAAAAGCCAATGCAGTCCTAGGTAACATCAACAGAGGGATCGCATCAAGATCACGAGAAGGTGATAGTACTGTTTTATACTGCACTAGTGAGACCACACTTGGAATACTGAATCCAGTTCTGGTCAACTTGCTACAAAAAGAATGTGCAGAGAAGAGCGTTTGATAGAGAAGAAATTATACGGGTCTGGGGGTAAACCATATGATGAACAGTTAAGGGAATTAGATATGTCTAACCTATCAAAAAGAGTTGGGATGACGTGGTATCTGTCTTCCAGCACTTGAGAGATGGTCACAGAAAAAAGGGGAAAAAGCACCCAAGGGCAAGACAAGAAACAATGATTCAATCAATCAGAATAGAGCTAGAAGGGACCTTGGAGGTCTTCTAGTCCACCCCCCTGCTCAAGCAAGAGACCCTATACAATTTCAGATAGGTGACTGTTTAGGTTTTTTTTTTTTTTTAAACTTCCAGTGATGAAGCACCTACAACTCCTGCAGGCAAGCTGTACCACTGGTTAATTGTCCTCACTGTTAGGAAGTTTCTTGTCTTTTTTTCAAACACTTAATTAAAAATATGTCCCATAGAAGAAGACCAGGACCCATTCCTTCCTATTTCAAAGCTCGGGACACGAAATAATGGGTTTAAGCTAAAGAAAGGCAAATTCTGATTGACTGTTAGAAAAAGCTTCCCAAGACTGTTAGGAAGTTTCAAGTCCAGGTTGCTTCTCTCCTTGATTAGTTTCCATCCATGGTTTCTTGTCTTGCCTTCTGGTGCTTTGGAAAATTAAGTTGACCCCCTCTTCTTTGTAACAACCCCTCAAACGCTGGAATATTGTTATCATGTCACATCTAATCCTTCTTTTCTCTAGTCTGGCCATACCCAATTCCTGCAACCATTCTTCCTACATTTGTTCCCAGGCCCTGAATTATCTTAGTTGCTCTTCTTTGTACTTTTCCCAAAGTCTCAACACCTTTTTTGTAATGTGGTGACCAAAGCAGGATGCAGTATTCCAGGTGTGGTCTTGCTAAGGATTTATAAAGCAGTGCTAATATTTCACATGATTTTGATTCTATGCCTGTTTATACAACCAAGAATTGTATTAGCCTTTTTTGGCTATTGCTGCATACTGCTGACTCGTGTTTAAGTGACCATCCACTAGGAGTCCAAGGTTCCTTTCACAGTTACTGTTTTTGAGCTAGTTTTTGCCTAATCTCGACTTGTACCTTTGGATTTTCCTGCCTAGGTGTAAAACCTTGCTTTTCTCCATATTACATTTCATGTTGTTGGATAGGGCCAATTGTTCAAATCTATCCAGATCTTTTTGGATCCTGAACTTGTCTTCTGGGGTGTTGGCTATTCCTGCCAGCTTAGTGTCATCTGCAAATTTGATGAGTTCCCCTTCTATTCCCTCATCTAAGTCATTTATGAAGAGATTGAAGAGTCCTGGGTAGAAACTTGTTAAGAAAGATCCAACTTAAAACTAAGGAGAAATTTTCTGATAGTGGCAATTAATTAATGGAATAGCTTGCCTCCCAGAGTGATGGGTGCTCCATCACTGGAGATTTTCAACAAAAGACTGGACAACTGTTTATCCAGGATGAAGACTTCCTGTTTTGATTGGGGGGTTGGACTAGACCTCCAAAGTCCCTTCCTGCCCTATGATTATCTGACAAATATGTAAATACAGGTAAAGAATATATAGAATTCTCTGTCTCAATTTCCCTTGCAAATAAAATGTGTTTTGTACTTTTGCATAAATGGAACACCCCATGCATACAATCATTCAAGCTTCTGTTAAGAATCCATTAACATAAGGCCCTTAAGATTAATTGCTAGCCAGAACTCAACACAAACTACACTTATTCTAATGAATTTGTACTCATAGATGGTAGGTGTTTGTATGTATGTATGTATGTATGTATGTATGTATGTACATGTGGCTGTGGTGTATATGCATATATAGGATGTCAATTATGTTACAGCATAGTTAACAGACTGATGGTATTCCTTTAAAAGGTACAGTTACTTGTATAGATAAATTTGCTCTACTTGACCTTTCTGCGGCTTTCGATACCATTGACCATGGTATCGACTATGGGATTCTCCTGGGGCAACTTCAGGGGATGGGAGTGGGAGACCTTGTGCTGTCCTGGTTCACTTCCTTCCTCTGAGGGCACTCTGTCAGTGTTGACAGGAGGGGAAAGATCCAGCCCTCACCCACTGCTTTATGCACTTCTGCAGGGCTCAGTACTCTCTCTGCTCCTGTTCAACATTTATATGAAACCGCTGGGTGAGATCATCCATCACCATGGACTGAGGTATCACCAATATGCTGATGATACTCAGCTGTATGTCTCAGCCCGTGGTGAGTTAGGTGATGCCCTGTCCTCCCTCTCAAAGTGCTTTGAGGCTATTAGGGTCTGCATGGGGAGCAATGGGTTGAAAGACCGAGTGGCTCTGGGTTTGGGGTGCATTGGCTCAGTTGGTATTGGATGGGGTGGCACTATCCCAAACACCCTGTGCATAACCTAGGGGTTTTCCTGGACTCACAACTCCTGCTCGAAGAGGAAGTAATATTAGTGGAAGTAATATTAAACTATATCTTCAACATTCCCACCCCCATGTTTTTTTTAAAGGTGCAGTCACAGCTGTTCCTTATAAAATTAATAGAGTTTGTTAATCTATGAACTTGAAAAGTTGAAGAAACAATGAGGTAGTTGACTGGTCATAAAACACAAACTGATTTGCAAGTATATAAACTTGCCCTATTTCTCAGGCAGGTTTCAGCAGCTGGCAGCACCTAGCTGATCTTGGAAATCTGAGAAGTCGAAACAGGGCTGGCCCTCTTTAATACCTGGACTGAGAGTGCTTGAAATTATAGGGATGTGAAACAAGCAAGGAAGTTTTTTCTAAAGACTGCTAGAAGGGAGGCATTGAGAAACCACTTCTCTTGGGTGTGGTCACCAGTCATTGAGCACAACCTGAGCACATATTTATTTTTTAATTCATCAGATATGGGATCTCTAGAAAGTATAAATACTGCTATTATAAAATTAACTTAATACTAAATACCCATGGAAAAATAATTAGTACTCTGTCTAATTAAGATATAGCTTTTAATTAAAAAAAAAACTGCTGCAAATTACCGGTGCAGATTTTCCTCTGGTTTTGGAAAGGAATTCAGTATTCTAGAGTATTCTAGCCATGTTCTCCCTTTTTGATTCTCCCAGAATTTCTGTGTCTTTTAAAAATCCTCCATCTGCTGAAATTCTCATTTATTTTTTCCAAGGGCTTGTGCTCCTGTTTAATATCCAGCTTGTATACCAATATTTTCCATTCTCGTGTGAAAACAAGAAATCTTATTTTTATTTTTCTCTAACTTTTGTCACATCTTTATTTTTAAGCTGAAGCCAAATTGCACAAGTCATCACCAGAATCTTCCCCTTTGATTCTTTATCATAATTTAAAATGTATCTGTGATTTAGAATATCATTTCAAAAAATATTTGGACATTTTTTACTTTTTTTCCCAATTACTCGGTATTCTGCAAGGGAATTCCTTTACACACCTTTAGCCATCAGTTATTTATATATACTTTTTTTTGCTCTTGAGTCAGTTTTGACTCTTGGTGACTACTTGGGCTAGTCTCTATATTCTAGCTTTCTTGGCAAGATTTTTGTAAGCAGCTTGCCACTGCCTTCTTCCTACAACAGAGAGAGAATGACTTGCCAAAGGCCACCCAGATAGCTTTGTGCCAAAGGCGGGGCTAGCATCCCCAGTGCCTTAACCACTGCTGGCTCTTGGATATACTTGTTAATATGTATTTTGATTGGATAGGGCCAGTATTATATGAAAAAACTTACCGTATCATGCAATTGAATCAAATTTCCACAAGCATTCAAGCTTCAGAAAGATTTATTTTTTGAACTGTCATTTACAGACACATTTAGAGCACTATATCCCATTTTAATGTCGTGATATAAAAATATGACTTTGCTGTTTCATGTCTTTTTGTCCAGTCATTACCTGTTTCCTCCCCCTCTGTGTTACCATTACTTTGTTTTAAAATAGCTAATTTTCTGTATTTCTTCCCATCCATTGACTTTATTCATTTGTGTAAAGTACAAACTTTGTTTAAAGTTTAACAGGGCTTATTCCTTAATACCTGGAATGAGAGTGCTTGAAATTACAGGGCTGCAAACCTTACATAGTATTATAGTATTACATAGTACATATGTAGTAGTACATAGTACATACATAGTACATACATAGAATTATAATTTTCTATTTCTATTTAAATATCTTACCAATAACAACTTCATCTGGTCCCTTTAAACTGTGGCTCATAATTGAAAGAAATAGGCAAAGGAAAACCATGCATAAGGGTGGGGAAAGTAAAAGAGATTTAAAAGAGGAATGGTAAAAACAAAGTTTTGAAGACACAATTGAGATCAAATGGGATACGAGCAGCATATAAATTTGATGAATAAATAAATAATTGAGTATGGATACACAAAGTATTGTGTATCCATATACACAATATAAATAAATGAGTATGGATACACAAAGTATTGTGTATTCTGAGAAGTGACCAGATTCCAGGAAGTAAATTGAAGCTACCCTTATTCAAAATGGAAAAACAATTTTAAAATGTGCCCATTTGAATAGAAAAGGCATGATATCTTTATACAATACTTCAATATTTGAAAGGTTATCTATAATGGTAGAATTATATCCACAAAAATATAGAGAGCCAATTAATTTAACCTAGCCACCAGGTTAGAAACTGGGAGCCCGTGAATTCTAATTCTGCCTTAGGTATGAAAGTCGGTAGTGTGACTTTGGGCCAGTCATTCTCTCTCAGATGCAACAATAATAAGGTTGTGGAAAAAGTAATAGGAAGGAATATAAGGCGTGTTTTCTTTCTTGAGATATTTATTAAAAAATAAAGGTGGGATATAAAATAAATAAATAAATGATCCTATACATGGTAGATAAAGAGCTTATCTTCTAAATAAGTATATTTGTTGCAAAAACTACTGAATTCCGATCATAAGAAATCTATGCAATGTTGCATATTGCTTCTACTCTGATTTTATCAATCAACAGTATGCATTTTTCTTTTCTTTTTCAACATTAAGCAATTTAAATGTTAAATGGGCTTTTTGTAACAAAGATAACACAGGAAGTGAAGGGTTGTCTTGAGTCATATTCTAAAGCAATAGAAAATTTCAACAAAAGTTACCAACTAGACATGCTTAATTACTAATGACTATATGCTAAGCGTTCTTAAATGCTATGATATACATCAAAATTATATCTGATAAAATGTATTGTTTGTCTCCTGTTTCTGGTAATTTGTAATACAGTACTCCAAGTCTGCAGGCAAAATGATAATTCAACTTTCCTTTATTTTAAGAAAGAATGAAACAAAGTTACATTCACTCCCCATTTCTCCAAATCTAATTTTGGGGTTTTCCCCTTATATGTTTATATATGACATTTTCAGCAAGAACAGAAGCAGCAAAAGAAAAATAATTTATAGTGAGCAAGAATAAGTCACTGTCCAGAGAGGAGCTTGTGTAGATCTGGGTCAACTTATATTAAGCAAACAAGTTGGTATCATCTTGTCTATATGTTAGGAATTCATGCTTGACAGGTTGGAACAGAAGTCTCCCTGAAATATTTGAAGGGCCAAAAAAAACCTACTTCGTAACTTTTATCACTTGGTCCATACTACAGGCAATGAAGCGTACATTATTCTGAGCGTGAACTTCAAATTTTTAAATTTTGCATGCTCAGCAGATTACAGTATAAAATTCAGGGCCGTAATTCCCTCTTGGAAAGATCAGGTGAACTTTAGTTAAAACTGAAAGTAATCTTTCTGTAAGACATTGTCATATTTTGATGAAATAAGCTGACGTTTGTGCTTAGTGTTCTACAGTGGAGGAAGAAGCGACTCAGGAAAAGGAATATAGGCTTTCTTCTCTCAAAACCTGTTAGATTATCTAATTTAGCCAATTTTCTGGCTTTGCATGACATAAAATCTAAACCCCGTGTAAGTTAAGGTTCAGAAAACCGAGAGCGCCCCGGGGGTGGCTTTGTCATTCGAAGCACGCCGAGTATGAATCCTTCCTTTCTTTAAATTATGCGACCTGTGTGGAATTTCGACCCAGCATACTTTCGCACCCAACTTCGCGTTGTTGTCCTGTAGGTAGAAGTTTAAAGGCAGACTTTTTTAAAGTTTATTACGCCGAAAGGGACGACAACCATGAAACCTCGGGGCTTTAAGCGTTTGGTTTCTTAGAAAAGTTCTCCGGTGTTCAGAGGGGAAGCTTTCCCGCCGCTCAGTTATACCGAGCCCGGACTTCACACGGGAGCCTCAAAACTTTGAAGATGAAAGAACACAACAAAGGGGGGGGAGGGGCGGTAGAACCTGTTGCCCGGATCGCCACGGGCGACCGAACGCCCTGAGCCTGCCTGCCTGCCTGGCTTGCAACGCGGGCAATGAACCGTCCGTCCGGGAAAAGCTGACTGTCCTCCCCTCTTCCCCCCACACGCCCCAAGGGCGGCGGGCGGCCAGACACGTCGCGCGCGGATTTCGGGGCGTGTGTGTGTGCTTGCGCCTCCTGCTAACCGCTGCCCGGTGGCGCTGCTGAGCGGCAAAGGGGCACCGGGTAGCCCGCCTGGCCTGGCCTGCCCTCCCGTTCCTCCCGCAGCCGTCCGTTTCCCCCCCCCCGCCCCGCTCTCCGGCGGGCAGGGCGCGCGGCGAACATGGCGGCGGCCAAGGCGGTGGGGCGGGACACTCTACCTGAGCACTGGTCCTATGGCGTCTGCAGGGACGGCCGGGTCTTCTTCATCGAGTAAGACACCGGGCGGGAAAAGAAAAGAAAAGAAAAGAAAAAAACTAGGCAGGCAGGCGGCGGGGTAGGTGTGGGGGCGGGGTTGCCGCTTCAGCGCGTCCCTTTTCCCTTTCTCTGCCCCCTCCCCGCTTCCCTTTCCTTCCCCGCCGACTTCTGTTTCCACGGGCTGGATTAACAGGTGCATGTTTGCCGCTTCTCCCTCTTTAGCGACCTGACCCGCGCAACTACTTGGCTGCATCCTCGCACTGGGGAGCCCGTCAACTCAGGCCACATGATCCGCTCAGGTGGGTGCCCTAAGCCGGGGCTCCTCCCGGAGAAAAAGCCGGCGGGGAGACGCTTCGGTGTAAGGGGGGAGGGTTGGAAGGGTGGGGGACTCCCCCCCACACGCGCGTTTTCCCACCCTGGCGCGCCCCACGCTGGGTGTTTGTGTTTGCCTTTCTCTCTCCCTCTCTCCGGGGAAGGCGTGAGGGGGAGGATAACGACCTTTGTGTGGCTGGGAATTATGCTCGCTTGTCTCCAGGGCACAAACATCTCACTTCCCTCCTCTTGGCCACTTTCTTTCCCGGCTTTCTTCGCCCCCCCCCCTCTCCCCGCCAATTTCTCCTTTCTTTTTCTTCTAGATCTGCCCCGTGGCTGGGAGGAGGGATTCTCGGAAGAGGGAGCCAGCTATTTCATTGAGTGAGTATTTCTCACTTTCGAGGCATTTCGTTTTCACCCGCGACTCAAGCCGAAAGTCGTAGGATTTTTTTTTTTAAAAAAGGACGATTTGTTGCCACCGTTTGTTCGGTTTCCAGACATCTGACTTTCGTTCAATTGTCTCCACGTCACGGGTGGGGAGGAGGCGTGGAAGGGCCCTGTGTGACCGAAGTGAAAGAAATCTTGCTTTTGTTAATGTATAAGAGAGCGTGGATTCTGGCGCTGTTTTGGGATACCTTTTGTTCTGGTTTTTTTTTTTTTCATCTTAGCACCTCAGGTGTTGTGCCTGTTCTTTCATTTGAAACTTCTTTTGTGTTCTCCCCATACACCCAACAGGTTTCACCTTTGTGGTTGTTTATATTGCTTGGAGGTTTCCGGCTGTTGAAGTGACTTGTGGACTAAATGTCAGCTATGCTTGGCCAAATAATTTAGTAATAGAACCTGTTGCCTGTGTGTTTGAGTTGAATGAAATGTTACAGGGACCTTGGCAGAAGGCAGGGTCTTCCAACATGTGGATTGTCCCTTTTTAAGAGGTTTAGAGCAATTAAAGGTAGAAGCTATTAAATAATAAAAAGCCATTCTGATATACTGCAAGATGCTTGCTGAAGATAGGAGAGGGGATTACAAAACTCAGTGACAGCAGAACAATAACATTGAGGGAAAACATAATGAAATTCAAGCAGTGGCTTGTTTAGGAAAAAAACAAAGAGATTTAACAATTTTGTAGCTTCTCTATTGCAGAAAGGGAAGCAGTTGTTTTCTTGGAGAATAACAATTTGCAAGGCATGTTGTCTTGATATTTATATCTGTTCAGTCATTTCACTGTTCTGAATAAAGCAGAAATATTGCTGCTTCCTTTACCTATTCTGCTGATACATAGAGTTGAATCTCTGAAACTGTTTTGCTTTGTGATTTCCTTGTGGCACTCCAACCAGCTTCTTTGTGGCGCTGCAAATAAAACTTTGTTTTTCCTAGTGATGGAGACAAGGCTTGGTTTCTATATGGTACTAGTCTAAAAAGGTTGAGTGAGTAACACATTGTCTCTGTCATGTCATTCTATCATAAAAGAAGTATTCTTCACATGATTTTTTTTTAGATGGAAGGTCATTTTGCAAAAGCTTGCATTCATCTTGACAGATATATATGCAGGATTATTTTTGCATCTATTCAGTACATGATATTGTTTTAAAATTATTGAATTCCCATGAACTACACTGGGCTACTTTATGAATAAACTGATGCCTATGAAGGCTGTTTCAATTGAAAAACAATAGGGCTTGGAGGTGATTGGCATTGATTTTAGAAATTGTATTATGTGGGTTTAAAACAGGATTTGAAATGTATTTGTCATGATGGCTTGCTGCTATTCATAAATTAGCTTGCTGGTTCAGAATACAGCATAATTGGAAACTTGGGGGTTGAAAATGATTGGCATATTTGACTTCAGAAGCTGTATTTGTTGCTTTGTCTTGCTGCTATTCATAATTTGGCAGGTCTTTCCATTTAGCAAGTTTTGTAGGTTCACCTTTTGCAGCTGTTTTTGTATTAAGGTTACATGTATAGTTATTTTGAGTATTGATTCTGGGCCTTCACTGTCCCTTTGTCTCAAACTAGAATGTTATATTTCATACTTAAGGAGATAATACAGAAAAATTCTATAACATTTAACTGGTTTAGAAAATGTTATGAGTTGAAGAATCTGTTTAGACATGTATTAAAGTTGCAAACTTTTATTAATTGAGGAAGACCAGTCTGAGGTATACATCTCTATATTTAAATGTATACAAGGATATATACATAAATTTGTCAAATTTTATATAAATGTCATCCTTTTTCATGTTTACTTTTCTTTCACATTGTGTATAGAGTTTAAACAATAGTTTTTTTTTCTTGCCCTTTTATAAGGTATAGGTTAGAGATTTTAGCCAGTATGATTTGTTTTAAGGGAAGTTTAGCCAACATTTGCCTGAAACAATAGTGAGAAGCTACAGGGATGTAAGAGAAGGAAAGTGGAGACAGTTTTAGATAAAATTGTAGAAAGTGTATTGGATGTGGAGAGATTGGAGGAACTGAAGGGGTCTTTAGGATGGACAAAGTATATCGAAAGAATTATAAATGAGAGAAGAGGCAGCAAGTAAGATTTGTACTCAGTCTTGACTGGTAAAATACACAGAATCGTAAGATTGTGGTGGGGTTGAAAAGTTAATGAGTATTTACACATTTCAAGGGAGGGATTTGTAATACGAAGAGCTTTATTTGATTGGAAGATTGTGTTTCTGACTTTTTTTGGATTGCAGTGAGCTGGGTATGAGAACTAGGCTTGACCTGCAGAAGTCCCTGATGCAGAGCAACCATGTGAACCATGTCAGAGCCATAAAGGGAGTGGGGGATGAAAAGTCAATGTCGGATGCTAAGATTGTTACAGTGGGATCTCATATTGGGATTCTGTTGGGTGAGAAAAAATATGGTGAAAGTTACTGAATAGGCTGTTAAACAGAATGGGGATGATAGAGCACATTTCTTGCTCTAAACCAGTTGCTTCTACCCTTAATCTTGATGGCTGAATTGTCAGCCATCTGAGGTCTCCGGCTGCAGTTGGTAACTAGGCAAACCTAATTGTACTTTGGTGTACTTTACTGATGGATGTGATATGCTCTTCAAGAGGTAGTGCTTAATACTCTCTTGAAGAAGCCATCACTCAATCCAGCTGTATTTATCCAACCCTTTGTTTTGGGGAAGATTGTTGAGAAGGTGATGGGAAATCAGCTACAGAGAATCCCAGAAGAAATAGATTGTCTTGATTCTTTCAGGCAGGGTTTAGGCATGCTGATAACTGTCATTGGGACCTGGAATGAATGAATGTGACTCTCCTGGTCCTATTAGACTGTTAGTGCCATTGTTACTATCAACTGCCTTCAAGAATTGGAAGGGAGGCAGTTTTATGGTGGTTCCTCTCCTGCCTGAGTGAGTAGTTTCAGATAGGAGAGGAAGTACACCTGTAGTTTTGGGTGATGAGTACTCAAACACTTGGTTGCCACAAAGTGGGATGTGGCAGAGCTTGGTCTTTCCTCCCATGCCATTCATCAGCTCTGTGAAACTACTGTGAAACATCATGTATCTATTTGGAATATGTCTCATCAATATGTTGAGTGATGACACTCAACTTTACATCGATACCTTGGCCTAAGCTGGAGATGCTGTGGAAAACTAGAATTGATGTCTGGAGTCTGAAAGACGTTAGATGAGAAGTAAGATCAGGTTAATCTTGCTAAGATTGTACATTAATAAGCACCCAAGAATGTTAGTCACAGCCAGGTGGGCTTTTGCCTAGCTGCATCTAATGTACCAGTTACAGCTCTACCTGGACTAGGAAGCTTCAAAACAATGACTCTTGCACTGATCACCATGTGACTGGACTACTGCAATGCATTCTTCATGGAACTGCCTTTGAAGACAACTTTGGAGCTACACTTGGTGTAAAATGAAATGGTTAGCCTCTTTACTGGAGAAACCCATGACAGCAGAAGTGCACACATTATAAAGCCATTGTACTAGCTGCCGATAAGTTTCAAGGCTCAATGGAAAGTGCTTCTTATTATGAGGCCCTGTAAAATGTATATGACAAGGATCTATGAAGAAACAATTTCCTAAACATGGTTTTGCTCCAACTAATTAAAATGGTAATTAAAAGAAGACCTCTCCTCTGCAGGAGGTATAATGAAATGTCCCCTATGGGGCATTTTTGCTAAAAAACAAAAACAAATATCAGTTTTTAGCAAAAACATCATAAATTGTGGTCACATGACTGTGGAATGCTGCAAATGGCTGTAAATGAGTGCCCAAAATGCAGTCATGTGACTGCAGGGGGTGGAGCAGTCAGAACTTTGGAACTGGGTAATAAGTATCTTTGGATGGGGTTTGCATGGTCACTAAGCAGTCATCATAACTTGAGGACTACTTGTACTGCCCCTGGACGTATAATAAGGTTGCTCGGGCCTAACCCTAACCATTTTCAACATTTAGAAATGCCCTGAAGATTGTTTAATTTAAGCTGATTTTGGCCCATAATGAGGCTATGAGGGCTTATTATTTATTAGTCACCATTTATTAATTATTAATCATTTAATGATTTGTTATGTGTTTTATTGGATTTTTAAAATATATTTTTCTCATTTTGCTATAGCATACCCAGAATTGTAAGCTTAGTGACATGAAAAAATGTGAAACACACCAAAAATTAATTTTCATTGTAATGTCATACTGAGTCATAGTATATACTTTTTTTACACCATAAATTCTGATTCAAGTTTATGATTTATTGGAAATGGTGAATTTTTAAATTAGTCATCTGGACAAATTATATTTTAATAATGACTTAACATAGTGTTAGAACTCAGCATACAACTTAATTATCTTTTTCATTTCCAAAAACATTCACAGGAAGTAACAGTAATTTACAGTCATACAGTTACACTATGTTTATGTCTTTGTCTAAATATTTAGACATGCAGACTGAATTTCTGGAAGTTGGGACTACTTTAGTTTTATATTTTATTAAAATAATCACTTGGCTGTTGATGCAACCCAGGAATTGCCAATATTGCTATGATGTATGGCTGTTTTGTTTTGTTTCTTTTCTTTGTTTTACAAGATAAAAGAATAACACTAAATTTTATGTTTATTTTTGAAGACATAAGTAATTCCAATCAAAATGGTGCTAAATGATATATAATTCCCATATTCATAATTCAAATTATTATTAGTAGATAATAACAGAACTGTTAAAGTAGATTCCAAAGAACCGTTAAAGTGGTTAAAGCATCAGGCTAACAACTGGGAGTCTGGGAGTTGTAGTCCAGACTGAGGCACAAAGTCAACAGATTATGGACTAGTCACTTCCTCTCAGCCCTAGAAAGGAGGCAATGGCAAGCCACTTCTGAAAGCAGGCCAAGAAAACTGCAGGGATTTGTTCAGGTAATCACCAGGAGTCAACATGGCCCAAGGTACCTAAATAAATAATAAAATAATCATCCAACAAATCCATAGAAGAAATAAGATGTAAAAACTGGATATATACAACAGAGCTAATGTGAAAAACACCAGGGGAAATAGTTATAAAATTCTGCCAAGTCCTGAAAAAAAAATCTGGATTTTCTAAAAACCAGGAGAAAAGAGGCCATTCAGATGTCTTGGTTCTGAAGAAGCTGTTTTTCCACAATCCCTGTGTAGATGGCAATCTCTAAAAGAAGTGAGATGAATATGCACATTCAATTTTAGTGGACAGACAAAAGGGACTCAGAGATGTCTATCCCACAGATCCTGAACCACCTCAGGCTTCAATGCACTTTCAAAACATTTTGAACTCAACTTGGAAACTGTCTGGTAGCCAGTACAGTTCTTGAATTGGAAGTGTTACATGGGTGTCATGAGGATGTCCATTACTACAAGATCTGTTGCAGAAAAGTGAACAGAATTGATTAAACATAGCAACAGGGTTCCACTCCCACCCACCAGCTCCAAAGTTATGATCCAAGGGGATTGCATTCAGTTCTCTCCTGAAAGTTAACAAGGAAGAAGTCGTCAATTCATTGACAGTCAGACTGGGTAGGTTATGATACTATACAGGTATTTCATGCCTATTTTCCACTGCAGAGTATACATTCACCTGTTTCTCTGTCAATATAAATTAAACATCTTACACACTCTCCCCCGAGGCCAGTGAATCCTAACTTTTGTACATCTAGACTTATATTGCTCTCTGCATGTATAGATCGCAATATACTGTACTGTGTATATTGAGATATTTTTTGTCTAGGTGATGAAAACATTTATAATTATTCTTAGCTATTGCATCATACATAGCTTTAAATAAAAACAAATCAGTCCTTCACAGTGAAACATGGGAAAGTGAAGAAGGAGTGCCTGCAGGATTTTCTTTCTATATCAGAAACCTCTCCGTGCCCAAGAGGAAATCTTCTGACTGTGAAAGATTTACATTACAGCCACTCCCAAAGTCTTAATAAGGACAAATTCTTCGGGGTTTGCTAGGGCAAAATATAACATAATGCTTTAAGAGCTTTCTGCATCTTTCCAAGCACATTAAATATTGATAAAACATATTTTGATTGTTTAAAAAAAGATAAAAGATAAAGACTTCTCCTGTCCAGTGATATCTGACTCCAATTCCTAGCCAAGGGGAGCCAGCATTGTCTGAAGATGTCTCTGTGATCACATGGCTGGCATCACTATATGTTGAAGTGCATGGAACATTGTTATCTTCCCATCAAAATTGTACCTATTTATCTACCTGCATTTGCTAAGTTGGCAGGAGCTGGGGCAGGAACAGGGGTTCACTCTGTCATGCAGTAATTGGGTCTCGAATGGCCAACCTTTTGTTTGACAAGCCCATCATCTTAACCACTAGGCCACTGTGTCCCATTTTGATTGTTTACCATCTATTTATAGCTTTTCAAACGTTTTGGAAACTAGCTGCAAATTAATTAAAATATCCAGGCATTGGGGATATATACTGTATAAAGGCTTGAGTATGTGCTGCTATAATACAAAACAAACAAACAAAAATTCAACTTTTTCCACATGATAAAAGTAAATAGGTCTGATTTCTCTCTGAAGGCATTATCACCGGTGTTTTCAAAGTGTTTTTAAAAGTCTTTTTAAAAATAAGAAATTATTATATATCATTTTTTCTCTATTCAAGAAGATAAGAAAGGATTCTGTGGTTAATAGTAATGAAAGCTCTTCATGCTAAGAAAGATCTCAAAGGGAAATGGCTTTTCATATTTAGTTTACATCATAGACAATCTTCTAGGATAATCAAAAGCAGGCTTGCAAACACTTCCTAAGATTCAGCATGCTAGCTAGAGATCAAGGGACAGCCAGTCAAATCTCCATAGTACAGTAGAGATGTTTCAAGAGAAGCCACAACTTTGCTACTCTGATGCAATTTTGTATGCTGAGTCATTAATGGTTTTGGTTAATGAATATCTCTAAACCACCTTCATCTGCTTTCACCAGTTAGAAAGAACAAGAGATTAACACACACACACATTGGACTTTTCTTCTCCAGTAACTCTGTTTATGTCCCCAGGCTGCATAAACTGAAAAGTAGCCATCAGTAAAGAAAATGGCACAATGGTACCATCCTTTCCTTCATACAGGAATCTATTGGAATCTAGTTATTTGTATGTTTAAACAACTTATATGCATATCACTCAAATTCAAAACCTTTATGAATGACTTCAAAATTGAGGGAGGGGATAGTACTATATGGCAGAGGTGGTATTCAGCAGGTTCTGACCAGTTCTGGAGAACTGGTAGCGGAAATTTTGAGTAGTTCGGAGAACCGGCAAATAACACCTCTGGTTGGCCCCACCCCCATCTATTCTCTGCCTCCTGAGTCCCAGCTGATCGGCTGGGTCTTCTTTTGTTGTCCTGCACAGGAGAATGGAGCTGGAAAGCAGGTTAGTGGGGTGGGGAGGGAATGGGATTTTGCAGTAACTTTCCCCCAGGAATGGGGAGGAAAATGGAGATTTTGCAGTATCCTTCCACTGGAGTGGGGTGGGAATGGAGATTTTACAGTATGCTTCCCCTGCCATGCCCACCAAGCCACACCGACCAAGCCATGCCACGCCCGCTGGACACCCTGCTTGGCCATGTGCCCCATTACGGCTGCGGATAAGCAAAGACAGAAGGTAGAATGGAATGGGTGGGTAGCTGTGCTGTGCATCTGGTGGGCTGGATCATGTGCTTCCTCCCCATGCCTCTGCCTCTGCCTGCTGCTTGGAGGGCTGGCTTGGTGGTCATAGTGCTCAGACTCACCTGCACTGCGTGGGCTGTGCAGCCCCAGATTGCACCGGCTGTGCGGTCACCCATCTTCTCCATCTCACTGTCTGTCTTTGCTTGCCTGTGGCCGCACTGGGGCATCAGCCGTGGAGTGGATCTGTTGGGCCAGATTGTGTGCCTCTCCCTCTTACTCCTTGGAGAGCTGGCCCAGTAGTTGCAGCACTTTAACTCACTTGCAGCCACAGCCCGCCAGCCTCTTCACTGTCAGCTCCCACACGCTCACTGCCTCCTATGCTGGCCTTGCCCCCCTGCCCCCTTGAGGGCTGATTATATTAAATGGGTCTTATTTTTGAAGTAGGGGTTATATGAAAAATCAGGATGCTCATATTCCTGACAATTGACTTTTTGTTTAGGAAAGGTATTTCCCCTTTCAGTTGGATTTGTAGAGTAGGAAATACTAAAGATGGCGAATAAGTTTAATTTTATGCAGTGAGCCACTCTCACTTCTGCTCTTTATTTTATATATTTATGTTTTGCATTTTTGGAACTTTGATTTTATATTTGCTCATTTATCTAAATGTTATAATAAATTCAGATTTGAGTTTTTGCTTATAATGCAATTCTTATTAGTTTGCAAACATGTTGGGTTTTTTCCCCTCAGTAAATTTTAAATATTAAAACTATTCAAAATATTGTATTATAAATTGTAATTTAATTACTGTAACCATATTATAGAATTGGTAATACTCCATAGAATCAAATGGTTATTTACTAAAGATTACTTTAGACTGTTATAAAGTTGTAGGGTATTTTTGATATAAGTACTAATTTGGCAAAGTAATTTCCAGTGGACATGGTTAATCAACAAAAAAGGGTCAGTATGATTTGTTCCATATCCATTAATTAACTAATATTATACTATAAAGATTTGGGATAGATAAAGATTGATATGATGAAAAATAAAAATATATACAGTTTTAATTTATGAGGAATTTTTCTTAATTGCTCAGATATTCCAAATCTGCTATACAGATTCTGCTATATATTACTGAGTCACCAAATATTGATACATTACCATAATATTGGCAAATAACATGGTTTTTGCATTCATATGCCATTTATAAATACCAAATTGTTTTCCATATTGTTTCCTATTTTTATAAATTTCCTATTTTTACTAGCCTAGCTAGTGTGTCTTTTTTTAAATAGATAGGTTGGCAGGTAGATTTAAAGAGATTTTGGTATCAGTAGAAATGCAAGAGCATGTTTTATTACTGAGTGATGCATTATTTTAAGAGGATATTTCACGTTTATATTTCCTAGATGTTACTTTGTTTGCTAAATAGAAAATAAATAGTTTAGTGTGCTTTCTACTCAGGAATTATAAACCTGGATTTAGCAAAAATATTTAAAATTCCTGGCTTCCTTAAGGATTCCTAAAGGAGTGTTATAAGCTGCTTGAGCAACCGAAACAAAAACAGTCAGCCTCTACTAAGAACTTTCAGTCCATTGAGGTTATCATTATATTTATCCTTCTGTACTTGTTTTTTTTTTTAGAGCTCTATGGAAACCATAAATATTTTCAGTAATGTAACAACTGGCTTATTAAGAAGTGAATGACTGAAAGGACTGTTTATGTTCCAGTTCATAATTCCTTTCTCTTTCTCTATTTTTTTATTTTTTTAGCATTAATTATATTGAATATTCCTAATTATGTTTACAAATTTTGTTCATAATGCATCTGTCAAATGCTATTATTATTTGAATGATTTTCATATTACAAAAACTTCTGTGTTGCACATCATCATAACAAGACCAGCCATTGAGAACTGTTATATTTATGTTCTTGTAGTTTGCGAGATAGCATCGTCTCCATTCCCCAAATTGGCCATCAGCTACACAGAATCTTAAAACGATATTCTTTAAAAATAGCATTGTTATGTTTTCCTTGGTCACCTGTTTTATAAATTTCATATATCTCCAGATTTGGCGGAAAACCCAACATTGAAGTTTTAAGCCTTGATGTGCAGCAAAGGTTATTGTGTCAAACTAATATGACAGCCTACAGCTTCAGAAATTGTAGTTCACTTTTCATCTGTCTTTTAATAGCGTTGTTGATTTTTTTCTGTGATGGTTTGATCAGACAATATGACAGCATATGGTCATATAAGCAAGTACGTTTGTCATCAAAACGTAAGAGAGCAAGGCATTATTTCTTAAATGATTTTATTTATAGATAAGGTATTTATTCTATTCAGGGGTAGCCTTCAAAAATATCAGCAACTGGTACTCTTCCTGGTTGCTGGGTGGGCATGGCCATGGTGGGTGTGGCCTAGTCAGCCTTCTGCAACATGGCGGGGGCGGGATTTTTGCCCTCCCTGGGTTCCAGAGGCTTTTCTTGAGCCTCCGGGAGGGCAAAAACAGCCTCCCCCAGGCTCTGGAGGTTGGAAACAGGCCTGTTTCCGGCATTCTGGAATTTCCAGGAGGCCTGTTTTTTTGCCCTCCTCAGGCTCCAGAGGCTTTCCTCGAGCCTCCAGGAGGGCGAAAACAGCCTCCCTGGATTCTGGAGGCCAAAAATGGGCCCATTTCCAGCCTTCTGGAGCCTCTGGGAGGCCCGTTTTTCACTCTCCTCAAGCCTCCGTGAAGGCCCTGCACTTATCTGGATTCAGACGGGCTGCGTGGGGACTCCTGGGAGGGGAGGGGTAGGCGAGGTCAGCCAGGGGTGGGTGAACTGGCAAATCCCACCCCTGGTTCTGATTCCTTTTGTGTGCGTGTATGTGTGTGTGTGTGTGTTGATTCATATAAAACTTCGCTAAAATTCTTAGCTGAGTGTCTTTTCAGAGCCATTGTTCCAAACCCAGAAGAGTTTTTCTAGTTTCAGGATCTTATATTGTCTTTATTGATGAAGAATAGAAAAGAGTTATTTTTATGGGCAGAGCAATAAATACAGTTCATGTACTAAGCTGCTTATTCCAACAGCCTATTCCAAATTCCCTGCTATGTAGTTTTGAATTACATAAAAACTACATATAGCAGTGTATATTTTCTATATCTGCTGGATTCATATTAATCAAAGAAACTTTTACTGTAACAGATTTACAGTATCAATTACTTGTCTTAGTTATGTCGCTCAGCTGAGATGTAAACAATATTTTGACCCATATTGTTGTGGCTTTGGATATGGCTAAAGTAATAGAAGAAAAACTCAAAATATATTAAGGTCCTTATTGTTTGTTTTATAATCTGAAGTGTTCCCCAAATGTTTTGTGCCTCAACTGAAGTAAAGAATCCAGATTCCTCAAATTAAGTGATCCGAACAGGTTTGGCTACTTCAGCTGAATAATTTGGATGCCTACTTTTAACAACATTCTTGTCAGTTTTGGCATGATTCAGTGTGGAAATACGTTTTTCTCTGCTGAAGACGCATGCTTTTTGCTTTGTTGCGTTATATGAACTGATACATTTTTGTCCCACAACCAATGAATTTTCCTGATTTTCAGATTATATCCAGGTAACCTATTGTTATATTCTTCTTCTAAACATCTAATTAAGTTTTTAAATATGCAAATAAATATAATGAACTTTAAAGAAGAATTAAGATAAAATAAAGAAACAGTTAAAATGAAATTAACTTTATATATGTGTGTGTGTGTGTGTGTATGTTTAAATGAATATTTTGAATGTTCAAATAATTTTGAAACTTAATGAATTTGCCTATAATGGCATTATAATTCATTATTACTAAATAAAATAGCAATAAAAGAAAGGCTTTTATTTCTCACAGGAAAAATGACTGGTATTTTTAGTATTACATTCAATAAAGAGTAAATCCACAGTGCAATTTCTGTGGGTAGTCTCTCTTTTGCCTGACTTTCCTCCATCTCCCTGCATAGCAGAGAGGGATTGGAGAGAGATTTCAAGACAGCTCTTCTACACATTGTGAGCACTGCAGTCACCCCGGCAGTAGAAAAACAGATAACAGATAATCAGAGTTGGAAGGGACCTTGTAGGTCATCTAGTCCAACCCTCCGCCCAAGCGGGAGATCCTACACCATTTCTGACAAATGGCAGTCCAATATCTTCTTGAAAGTCTCAAGTGATGGCGCTTCCACAACTTCCGAGGGCAAGCTGTTCCATTGGTTGAGTGTTCTCACTGTCAGAAAGTTTCTCCTTATTTCCAGGTTAAATCTCTAGGTTGTGGTCTACTTTGTCGAATGACTTTCAAGAAGAGATTGGACTGCCATTTGTCAGAAATGGTGTGGGGTCTCCCGCTTGGGTGGGGGTGGTGGACTAGATGACCTACAAGGTCCCTTCCAACTGTGATGATCTGTTATCTGAATGCCTTGCTGAAATCCCTTTTCAGCAGACAGTCCCTTTTTCTCCAATTAATCTGCTCAGCAAGGGGGGCAGGAAGTAAAAATTTACGAAGGGCAGGCATAGGACAATGTGTACTGATTGTAACTTCAATCCTGTGTCTGAGGGATGTTAGAAAGGTCATAAATGGGCAGTAATTTTTTCAGGACCTCTATAACTTTGAATGGTGGCTGAACAATTAAATGGTCAGTTAGTGAAGACTGTATATAACCCTTGTCAACTAAATAACCAACTAAAACAAGCCCAACAGAAATCATACAGATCTATGTTATTAAAATTTACAAATAAACTTTTGTCTCACTCAATGAGCATGCCTTAGATCAGGGGTGTGAAACTCGATTTCATTGAGGGCGCCATCAGGGTTGTGTTTGATCTCGGGGGAGGTGGGGTGTGTGTGGCCAGGGTATGTGTGGCCGGCTCAGCATCATTCATGTTGGGGGCGCCTGTGGAGGCCTGAGCACTTTGCCAGCAAAAACAGGCTCCCGAGCTCCATTTTCAGCTGCCACGGCCTCCTGCAATCCTCTGCATGCGGCCCTCCCGAGCTCCGTTTTTACTGGCAGAAGCACTGCGGGCCGGTCCTTTGCTGTTTTCAGGGTGGCCCTGCGGGCCAAATCTAAGTACCCCATAGGCCGGATCTGGCCTCCGGGCTTCAAGTTTGACATCCCTGCCTTAGATGAAACATGAAGAATATACAGTTCAGAGTAACTCATTTAAAATTACATCCAGATAAAAATGAGGATTTCTTCATATGGAAGTCAAGTTTATACTCATACAATCATGGTTGGTATCTTTTGGGCAGACCAAATCAGCAGTCAGACTATTCAGCTATAAAGAGAGGAGCCCAACCAGTCCCTGCTCAGTAGCCTTGGTCTGTGTAGCAGCCCACCGTGCCTCTGAAGATGCCAGCCATAGTGGTTGGCGAGACAGAAAATCTGCTGTTTCGACCAGTGGTGGGATTCAAAAACTTTTACTACCAGTTCTGTGGGCGTGGCTTGGTGGACGTGCTCATGTGACTGGATGGGCGTGGCTTTTTTTGCAGCCCCCACCCATTTTGGGGAGCTTCCTAGCCTCAGAAAAACCTCGGGGGGGGGGGGCGTTTTTGCTCCCCTAAGGCTCCTCTGGGGCTCAGGAAGAAAAGGAACAGAGCATGGGAGGGGCCCACAGCACCCCTCTAAGCTCCGTTTTGGGAGCTTCCTAGCCTCAGAAGAGCCTCTGGGGGACGTTTTTGCCCGCCTAAGGCTCCTCTGGGGCTCAGGAAGGCTTAAAATAGAGGGGGGCCTGAGCTTCTCCCTCCATTTTTTGCCTTCCTGGGCCTCAGCAAGGGGAATCCCGGCACAGCTGATCTTATCTACAGCTGATTATCGGGAGGGAAAAAAAGAAAGAAATACCTTAGGCGAATGTCAGGCAGGCGGGTGGGGTGAGCGAGCATCGAGCGGGAGGGTGATTGGGTGGGGTGGGGGTGGCCAGCCAGAACTTACTACTGGTTCAGTGACCCATGTCAAATTCTTGCTACCGGTTCGCCTGATCTGGTGCGAACTGGCTGAATACCACCACTGGTTTAGGTCCTGGTCACCAAACCCTGAAGCCCAACAATAGGAAAATAGCTTGTCATCTCCTTTTTCTGGGACATTTCCCTAACTTTCCAGTCCAGCCACAACCCTTGGATTTCCTTGTGACTCCTATCCAGTACGAAAGAGGTTTGTGCTTTTTCAACAGCCCCCACCCTCACCCCAAGATCATGGTAGTGGTAGTTTAAAGTTCTGCCATCTGCTTTATATATTATAAACATTATAGACAGGTAGCACTTAAAAGTGGGATATAAACTATGTTTTTAGTTTCTTTAATTAAGACACTTCTAAAAGTAGTGGAGAAATTCTAACTGTAAAACTTTAAGGTAAGTGTTACATTGTGAAGTTATACAAGTGAATTTTATAAGAAGAGAAATAACCACTGCATTGGATTAATAATGTATTAACTTGTATTTAACTTTTGTGAAAAAATAACTCTTGGGATAGGCACAAAATATAGCGGAATCCCAAACTGTATTACTGTACGTAGCTTCCATTATATTTTTCACCTAGTGTAGCAAGGATCCCTATGGTGCCATTTCGGTGGCATTTGTGAGCTATTAAATGCTTTAAACTGCAGTAGAAAATCAAAAGCTCTGTCTGTAATAACAACTACCAGTTTTTAACTATGCAAAGTTAAAGTTGGAAAGAAGTTGGAAAGAAAAGAGGTGAGAAATAGAGGTGAGAACCTTCTAAATCAAGAGAACTGTTCATCAGAAGCTGTTTAATTATTTTGATTAGACTTTGCTTTGATTGTTGAGAGTTTGCCTTGCAAATGCTGCATGCTGTGTTCAAAAAGAAAGATTATGGGTATCTCTGTTGTTTTTAAAACATCACAATGTAAAGTTATTTATTTCCCAAACTCCGGAACCTTTTGTAATTTGCCAGATTTCTTTGCTAACAATATATCTCTACATAATCCATAGTTTTCATGGACATTTTCCATTAACTAATAGGTTGAGAAAGGTTTAGAAAAGCTAGCCTGTTTCACTCCCAATTACGGAGCCTGTAAATGTCATGATTCTGTCTAAATTATTTTTTTTTAAAAAACAACTTTTAAATGTTTTTTTGTGCTAAACTCACTGAAACTATTTTTGCATGCAAATTTCATCTTATCCTGAAGATAAAAACAGCTCAGTTATTTATTCATTAATAAACCATAATTTTATATTAACATCTGTGACCCATGAATGGAAAATTGAAGGAGGGTTACGAACCCCTTTTAAGAATTAAGAACCATCAAAGATGAAAAATTGGAAATTATAAACAACAGTAAATCATTGAACTTGTACAATATTTTTATAAGTAAAATTGCAATTTAAATTGAGGTCCTGCCTATGTCAATTAAAGACTGAAATTTTGAGATTTTGGGGATGGTAGTGGTCGTATGTACATTGGATAACTCAAGCACTTATTAAGTTTGGCATGATCTTTTTCTCTCTTTCTACTATTCCCCATCATCATATTCTCTTTTCTTAGCAATTGTATTATGACCTATTATTATGAAGCTCCATTTCTTGAACCAAATTAATAGTATGAAGTAATGAAATAATTTAGTATGATTTGTTAACTCAAATTTATTCCCAAACTTGACAGAGCAAAACTGAAATCAGTATATAGAGAGTCTCATTTTACCATTTTATTAGAGTCTATCCATTATGATTGTAAGTTCTGATTGTGATTAAGTGGGTCCTCATGTGACCGACCTGATTTTTTGACCTTTGGTCATAAATGGTTATTAAATGAATAGTTACATTACCATAAGTTGCTACAAATGGCCAAAATTATAGGCCAGTTTCTGAATGTACAAAATGCTGTCACATGACTGCAGTGGGGCACCTATTGGAATTTTGGAACCAGGTCCTAAGTACCTTTCGGGTGGTCTGTGGTAAGTTTGAATAGGTTCTATATGTAACTAGTTGTAAATTGAAGTCTACCTGTACTTAAGAGGCCATACAAAAGTTGGTTTTTAGAACATTATAACACACCAAAATACACTATATGGCCTTTGAGTAAGAAAAACAATGTTCCTAGAGTTAAGATTTTTTTTGTAAAAGTGAGGCATGCCAGGCCTGCAGTATTCTGATTTATCCAAAGCACTTGCTTTGACAATTATAGCAATAGTCTGCCAATAAGCGAGTAAGTTTTCTTTAAATCTTAGGTGCTTCTTAGTTTTTAAAACAATAACTTTTTTGTTAATTCAGAGGCTACCATAGTTTTTAAAGTTATGGTTATATTACTGTACAATAAAATAGGGTGATAAAGAAAAAGTGTATAGCTAATAAAGATTTTATTGCCAAGTGTATTAAAAAGAGATGGTGAAAAATTACATTTCTTTGGACAGAAAGAAATATTTACATCTTTCATTTGAGCATGTAATAATTGATTCTCAAGATTTAACAATGTTGTCTTTATGGAACAAGATGTGGGTTGGAATAGACTGCTGTGGGTGTTGAGCACTAAAAGCTTGAATGCAGACTGTTGTTTTTAGTTAGCTCCCTGTTTTACCTTGCTTGACCTCAGTGTATTGAATTACTGCTTTACACCTCATGGATACTGTAAATTCTGAACCTATTGTAGTTAACATAGTTTGTGCATAAATTGAAGAACAGATCTTGTATGAGGCAAATTAAGATCATTCTGTGTGCTTCACAAACTCTATTCATGCAGCCACATTATAATAAAAAGGGGGGCAGGAAAGACACTGTAGGGAGAATATTTCCCCAGATATGAATTTATGTAGAAACTAAACACTGTATGTGGGCCAGATAAGAACTATCTAATAAGAAAAATCCCAGTAGTGAATTTATAAAACATGCAAACTGAAGTTAGAAGGGATAGAAAGATCTATTTCTGAAAGACTGAAAAAGAAATGAAACACTTTTAAGACAAACCATTCATTTATTCAGTAGGATCTGTTAGGACTTTAATTGGAAACCTTCTGAATCACATCTGTAGATCCAGACATAGATACCAAAAATCACATAGGGTTCCTTAAAATTAACTTATGTTCACACAATTTTCTTTATTTTTTGCCTTTGAGTCAGATTTGATTCCAGGAATGTACATGATGTACATCCTGTGGGCTGTTTGCCATTTCTTCCTTCCTGGGATTATGGGTGAGTGACTAGCCCAAGTCAGCCAGCTGGCTTCCATGCCTAAGGCTGGTCTAGAACTCAGGTTTTCCACCATGAATCTCTTGAACAACACAAAACATTTTGGCACAAAACAATAAAATGAATCCCCATCCCATTCTGCAGAGAAGCATTATCTGTTGCTTTGTTGCTAAATTGAGTATTTGTGTTTTAACAATTTAATACAATAAAGAGGCTTTAATACAAGAATCTTCAAACTTGACAGCTTTAAGACTTGTGGACTTCAACTCCCAGAATTCCTCCTCCAGTCATGTTAGGTATTGAAATCCACAAGTGTTCTGACCCAAGCCTTGTTCAAATTAAACAAACACAAACTGTGTATAAAAGCAAACCTTTTTAATGCGGCTCTGGGAATTCAGTGCATTCCCAGCCAAGAGACATTTAAACCTAGTTGTCCAATATCAAAAGCAAGCTCTTTCAAGGTTGCAAAAGGCTGCCAAGAACAGAAGACTAATTACTGGTTAAATATCCACCGACAGAAGTTTCAGAAACAAACTGGATAAGCAGAGTTTCAAGAGGACTCTAAAGAACTTCTTTGCTTCCTGCAAAGAACACATCACTGAGGGCTGGTTTTTATCCCTTATGGGAGGGGCCGTCACCTTCCAGCCTTACTCCCGAGTTGCCCTTGCTGCTTCAGCTGCTCTTTCCTTCAAGCAGCCCTGTGTGCACGCACACTGGGTACAGGCTCCCCAGGGTCCTCTGCATCACTGCTGCCAGATTCCACAAGCTTCGAAGGCAGCACCCCACTCTCCGATGGTCCTGGCCCCATCCCTGCATCATACACAGGCCCCTCGTCTGAGTCCTTGCTATCAGAGACCTCTGTCATTCACACCTGCTGCCGGAGAACCACAACAAGTCTTATACTTGCCAAATTTGAAGACCCTTGCTTTAATAAGATAATACATTTAGCTATAGCTTGTTTTGAGCCTGCACCTCATCAATGGCATCTTGAATACTAAGGATTCTCAGTAATATAGCTATGGTTCTAATCCAGCTGGGTTTGTTCAGCGTAGATCAAGGCATATCACCTTTAACCTCTGCTAGCATGGACTAGATGCAGGTTTGGGGGTCTTGTTGGCATACTCTCTTTTGATAAGCTGCTTTCTATATTAGGACTCCTGTTATCAGCTCAGATTGATTTGGATAGCAGCAGGTGTAATATGATCGGTATCTGTAACACTATTGGAATTATATTGAATCAGAGCTAAGAATATTTAAATTCAGATCTTCACTGAATGATAATGAAGGAGATCACTGTGTGACTTCGTACCAGTCATTGTCTCTCAGCTTAACCTATCCAAAAAAGTTTTTTTGGGATAAAGTGAAGGGCAATCTCCTTGTACATCACATTAAGCTCTGAGATAAAATTTGGAATATAAACAGGGGTGGGATTCTACCAGTTCGGACTAGTTCAGTAGAACTGGTTGTTATGATTCTCCATAGTTTGGAGAACCAGTTAATCGGGCCTCTCGCTGGCCCTGCCCATCTCCGCCTGCTCGTCTGCTCCCTGCCCAGTCAGTCCCTATCGCACATGCACAACATTTTGCGCATGCGAGACATGCCTGCAGCCTGCTTTTGCCTGCCAGGCCAGCAATTGCTGCCTGCCTCCCAACTGAGCATCCCTGATCTTCCTGTTCACAAGTAAGCCTGCGTGTCATCCTAGTCCCTCCCCCACTGTCTCCAACCCTCCCTGGGCCTTGCCCAGCCTTCCCTGGGCCTTGCCCAGCCCGCACCCAGCCATTTCCGGGCCTCCCCAGGCCTTGCCCAGTCATCCCTGGGCCTTGTTGGGTATCCCCCACTTTATGCCCATCCTGGGTCTCCTCTTGCCTGGCCGCCTGCTTCTTGCCATGTAGAGGTTGCTGGTTGGAGTGAGGGGAACAGCAGTGCTGGTCTCCCACAGCGGCAAGTGCCAAGGGCATAGCTAGAATTGGAAGAGGCTGTGTGTCTCTAGCAGAAAGAACCAGAGCTTCTTGACGTGAGAGCAGCCACCGCCTCGCTTGCGCCTGCTCATCCAAGCTGCCGGGTGTTGCCCCGGTTCTTTCCGCCACAGCTGCACAGCCTTTTATTCCAAATCCAGCTATGCCCTTGGCACTCGCCGCCCCTGGAGCCCAGCACTGTGGTTCCCCTCACTTGTTCCCCTGGACGCAGTAGCCTCTGCTCGCATCCAGAAGCCAGTGGCCAGGCAGGAAGAGGCCAAGGTGGGGCGCTGTTCCCGGGTGAGTCGCGATGGTGGCAGCCGGAGCATGCCATGGCTGTTTGCTTCTCTGTTGTGCTGGGGCTGAGACTGAGAGGGGCAGCGGAGGTGCCCTGAAAAGGAGGGTGGGAACTCCTGGGGCTGTTTTCCACTGCTGCTCTGCCGTCAACCCCCCCGCCCCCACCATGGTGCTTCAAAAGGGAGGGCAGATGGATGTTCTGGGGCTGCTACTTTTCTTCATTCTCCTGCCGCTTGCTGCTCTAGAGCTTGCTGCATCAGTTCGTCCCAGACTAGGTGTGTGTGTGCCACGAGAAAGAGCTTAGTGTGTGTGTTTGTGTATGTGTGTGTGTGTGTGTGTGTGTGTGTGTGTGTGTGAGAGAGAGAGAGAGAGAGAGAGATGGAGGGAGGGAGGGAGGGAGGGAGGGAGGGAAGGAAGGAAGGGCAAGAAAAAAGCATGAAAGAAAGAAAGAGGAAGGGAAAGAAAGAAATAAAGAGAAAAAGAAAAAAGAAATAGAAAGAAAGAAAGAAAGAAAGAGAAAGTGAGAAAGAAAAAGAAAAAAAAAGAAAAAGGTAGGAAGGGGGAGAGAGAGAGAGAAAAAAACTGTGCTATTATTTTAAATTGTTCCATTATTTATCATATATTAATATTTTTCACTGTCCCTACACCTAGAGTGATTTGACTGCCTTTCTTTTACCCAGGTATTTTTCAGAGTTTACATGTGTACAGTCCAGAGCATAAATTCATGTGTGTTTAACAGAGTTGAAAAGGACCATGGATAATATTCTCGAATTTAGTGCCCAGATTCATGTTATAGATTTTTTGTATTAAGAAGTGCCAATGTAAGTTATCAAATGCTTTCTCCGCATCTAGAAACAAGAGTGTAAATTGTTTCTCTGGATGAGCTTCATAATATTCTAAGACGTCAATAACGGTTCTTAAATTGTTTTTAATTTGGCGGAATGGAAGGAAACCATTTTGGTCTTCATGAATGTATAAATTTAAAACTTGTTTTACTCTATTCGCAATAATTGAGGTAAATAATTTATAATCGGCATTTAAAAGTGAGATTGGTCTATAATTGTTGATATATCTGGCATCCACATCCTCCTTCGGAATTAACGCAATCAACGCCTCCCTCCATGAGTCTGGCATTTTGGCAGCCGAAAGTACTTCATTAAACACTTCCAGCATCAGAGGCCCTACTAAATCTAATGTGGCTTTATATAATTCTACTGGAATCCCATCTGGACCAGGGGATTTATTATTACATTGATTTTCCATTGCAGATTTTAACTCAGACCATGTAATATCCTTATTTAGTAATTCTTTGTCTCCTTCCCCTATTGTTTTATCATTCGTATTCTCCAGATAAGTTCTTATTTTATCCTCATTGATTTCTTCTTTTTATATAATCTTTGGAAATAGTTTAATATAATATCCTTTTTCTTCTCAATCTCATGTTGTGGGATGCCTTTCTCATCTATTAATTGGTGTATCAATCTCTTTTCTTTTTCTTTTTAAGTTTATAAGATAGCCATCTTCCTGGTTTATTGGCGTGTTCAAAATAATTTTGTTTGGACCTTCTCAAGCTAACTTCTAATTTATCTTGTTCAATTAAATTCAGCTTATGTTTGGCTAGTATTAACTGATTTTGTAGTCCTTGGGTCTTAGGGGTTTTTGTAATTGTGTTTCTAAGTCTTGGATTTGTTGTTGTAACGCGTTTTGTTGGGCATAAATTCTCTTGTTTCTCATAGCATTATAAGAAATTGTTGTGCCTCTTATAATTGCTTTCATAGTATCCCAAATGTTCTGTTTTGAAGTTGTTTCATTATTATTATCTTTTAGAAAATAATTTAGCTCCTCTTTCAGTTTATTAATATACTCTTCTTCGTTTACAATTTGGTTATTTAGTGTCCATCTTTTTTTTATTCGTCTCCTATCCCTCCAAATTAGCTGTATTGGGTTATGATCAGCCCATTCATTCGGTAGAATTTTGATTTCTTTTATTTCATTAGCCAAGTCCAAATCCATCCAAGCCATATCTATTCTGGTCCAAGTCTTATGTGGGTTAGAATAATATGTAAATTGTTTTCCTTCAAGATTCCGTTCCCTCCATAGATCTTTTAAATTTAACTCTCTCAACATTTCCTTACATGCTGCAGAGAGTTCCTTTTTCCCCTTCTTGTTTTTCCCCATATTACTATGGTCTTTCTGGTAGTCTGCAATGGAGTTAAAATCGCCAATCAAGCAAATGTTTCTTTTTCAAAGCCTACTATTTTTGGTGAAGGTGTTTAAAAATTTCCCCTGGTCATCATTTGGGGCATAGATTGCTACAAGTAAAAATGTGATGTGGTTTATCCAAACTTGTATAACCAGAGTTCTTCCTTCGGGATCCGACCAGATTAGTTCTGCCTTTACATCTTGTTTTACATAAATTGCAATTCCTTTTTTCTTGTGTTGGTCGGCCGGTGCTGTAAAAAGTTTACCTAATTTTGGACAAATTAGATATCTTTCATCATTCTTCGAAATATGTGTCTCTTGAAGACATATTATATCTGCATTATGTTGAATAAGTTTTGAGAATATCCTTTTTCTTTTTAATAATGAATTTAATCCGTTTATATTGATGGAGAGCAACTTCTTCCCCTCCACCATTTATCTACTTCTGCTTAGATTTTTGCCTAGTAATGATTCGGTTCTCTTGTTGTTGTTGTTGTGGGATTTGCTCTTCTCTCCCATGTTGTGGATTATCACTTCTTGAAATTGGAGAAAGTCGTTCCTTTTGGGTTCTGTGATAATATCGGACCTCCTGTGGTCTTGTTTTAGGTTCTTCTTTGGTGGGTTGACTATTCTTATCTGTGAGCTGTTGATGAAAAACTTGGGCCTGTTCTATCGATTCTATTTTGATTTTCCTCTCTTTCCATGTAATTAACATCCCTTCCGGGATTAACCATTTAAAATGGATTCCTTCTTTATTTATCTACTCCAACCCCCTGCTCAGGCAGGAAAATGGAGGATGCCAAACTCTGAGTAGAGGTCCTGGGAAAGGTGTCAGCATAACACAATAACACTTGGGGGGGAACCAGAAGGGACCTTGGGGTGAATCCTATACCATTTCAGAGAAATGGCTTTCCAGTCTTTTCTCAACCTCCAGTGTTGGAGCACCCAGAAGTTCTGGTGGCAAGCAGTTCCACTGGTTAATGGTTCTCACTGTCAGGAAGTTTCTCCTTAGTCTTAGTTTGCTTCTCTCTCTGTTCAGTTTCCATTCATTGCTCTTTGTTTGCCTTCTGGTGCTTTTGAAAATATATTGCACCCCACCTTTCCGGCAGCCCCTTAAAAACCTGTTGCCTGTCACACTCTTGAGCAAAGCATGTGAGCCATTTCCTCCTTTCAGTGGTCCATGAAAGTACATCTATAGTACGTAGATAATAAAGTCAAAAGAAGGTGAACAACATTTTTACAGAACTATAGATAAGTTGAGGCTAGGGTGTAACAAGGAATGGCTGCGAGGGGAGGGGCCAGGCGAGGCACCCCTTGATGTGACTGACATTGAGTTGGCCACAGCCACCCAATCACATGGCCACGAGGCCATGCCCACCCAGTCACATGACCACCAAGCCACGCCCACTCAGCAAGCCACACCCACACAGTCACATGACCAATGAGCCACACCCACAAATTAGGCCATGCCCACAGAACTGGTTGTTAAGAAATTTGAATCCCACCCCTGAATATAAATGCAACAAACAAATACATTACACCTCAATCCTGGATCATAATGTTTTGATTACTGTTTGATGTGGCACAAAGAAGCTGCACTAACTCTGTGCTGTCTTGTTAATCTGTATCCGGAATGACAGAGATTAGACTCAGGTCTTACATTTGCAAAGCAGAAGCTCTACACTTTAGCTCTAGCATTTCTCTTCATCTGGAGAACATTAGGAAGCATTCCATAGACAGGAAGCGTATAATCTTCAGAACCTATTTTTTTCAATAAAGGTAGGGAGAAATAGATATCCTAGGCCAGGGCTATCATATTTTCACAATGTTGATCAGTACTTTTCTTCAATTTTGTCATTACAATTTTATACTGTGCACTTTTACATTTGTCACTTTTATGCACAATTGCTCATTTGCAGGGGTGGATTCAAATTTTTTAACAACTGGTTCTGTGGGAGTGGCTTAGTTGGTGGGCATGGCTTGGTGGTCATGTGACTGGGTGGACGTGGCTTGGTGGTCATGTTATTGGCTGGGCGTGGCCAACTCAATATCACTCACATCGAGGCATGCATCACCTCGCTTGGCCTCTCATGACTGTGGGGATGCTGCAACAGTCGTAAGTGTGAAAAATGGTCATGTCACTTTTTTCACTGCCATTGTAACTTTGAATGGTCACTCCACACAAGCAAAATACCAGCAAAGGAGGGGAAAAAAACTCCAGAGATGTTCCTGAGACAGGAAGTCTAGTTCTGCCAAGAATTTAATAAGGGTTAATGGAGAGGCAGTTTCTATAAGCAACACCAGAATGCTTCCTTCCTGCCTTCCTTACAGGATTAGGCCAGTAATTTCTTCTAACAACCAGTTCCTTGAACTGCTTGGAATGTTAACAACCGGTTCTAGCGGATAGGTGCGAACTGGTAGAATCCCATCCCTGCTCATTTGATAAAGAAAAACACTGAGATAATAGATATATAGTTTTGGGTAGTTTTGATCACTGAGTATTCTGAGCAGCAGGTCTACTAAAATAAGTAATCTCGAGTTACAAAAAAATGGTATTCTAGATCCCTGGTTTACATAAATTTGGGGACTAGAGAGTATCTTTTCCCCATGATAATCCTGAATTTCTGAATATTGTTTTTCATGTAACATATTTCCTAGCAGCATTTTTAAAAATGACATCACTTTCCAGCAACATTCTTCTGTTGGCAGGTAGCTTTCAACAGTGATGGAGTGTCCTTACAGAGAAAAGATAACATTAGAAAAAAATATGTTTGTAGAAGGAATCCTGCAGACTCAGTGCTTGAATGAAAGAAAATAGTAGCAAGATAACCTTTGTATAGGAAGTGGCATTATGATAGAGAGTTCAGATTGTTTGGTCTATCAGTATCTTAGTATAAGTGTGAAGTTTCTACATTAATGGAAGGAAAGGGAGCAGAGAATGTTGAAGAGAGAGGGAAGTGATGGCAGCCTTGAGAATGTCTGTCTGACCAATAAGGGGCATACTAAATGGAGACAAGAAAAGAATTTTTTTGCAAGGAAAGGAGGTAACATGTCAACTTCTCCTGCTACCTATTATTTCATCTACTGCCCAAAAAGGTCACTAGGTTTATAAGGTGAAGAATTCTGCTGCATTCATGGTTGAATCTTTGAATACACTGAAAAGGAGGAACAAACTGTTCTTACAATGCAAATATGTTTATCACTTTCCCTGATTTTACAGAAAGGACAGAGATTGGAAAGGCATTGAGAAGAACAGCTGCCCTGTCCCACTCCATGTAAATGCTGAAACATTGGTGAAAGTTTGATGTTTGTAACAACAATAATTAGTTGCAATGGGGGTCGCGGTAGCTCACATGGTAAGACACTGGGCCTGTGCACCGCTGAGGTTGGCGTCTCGATTCCCGTGAGCGAATAAACTGCGTAGGGACAAGAAAGGAGCCTCCCCCGATTGCCTACCCACATTCAGGAGTCCCGTGGGTAAAGATTACATAAACCACTCAAAAAAAATTCTTTCACAGAGATAGCCAGCCATCCACCTTGGTGATCCCTAGCTAACACATGTCATACGCTAAAATAAAAAATAAAAAGTTGATGGTGCTTCTTCTATGCCATAAGTTCCAAATTAACTTACAATAGCTTTGCACTGTAGAAATGTAGATTTCTAAAATAGTGACTGCTGCAAACTGCATGAGACCCAAAGCTCACATCAGAGTTAAATCTGCCAGCTTTCTATATCATCTCAAAATGCCAAGTACTGATGATGACTCTCACTTCATATTGGAACTGAAATAATTACCATATTACATTCGTGTTTTTCTGGAGCAGCACTAATGCTGACTAACAGGAGAGATTCTCTCAAAGTTGTGCAGTTGATCATCATTGACATATTCAAACATTTTTATTCAGGCCAGACTGTTTTTGTATTGAATTCAATATCCATTTTCAATTAGCTATTATAAATCAGAGTGTGCTTAATAACCCAAGAAAATTCTTCTGGAATGTTTATTTGACATTGTACTGTAATTAAAGCCCTGCACTTCGCAGTCTCCCACCCTAGTATTAAACACAACCAACCAGCTTGAAATCAGTGGCAATGATTTTTGTTTGCATATTGAAAGTGTTAAAAATTCATGTTACATTTTTACAACAGAGAACATTTCCAAACAAACGTTGTTATGTAAACAGTATACTATCATTCAACCTGACTGGAGATTTTACAGTATCCTTTCCCTGTCACGCCCACCAAGCCACACCCACAGAACTGGTAATAAAAAAAAATTGAATCCCACCACTGGATCAGTAGCTCTATAGCCAAATGCAGCCAGATAGAATGATGTCCATAATGATAATACAGAATAAAGCCAGGCTAATTTTCAACACTTTAAAATCAGGGGGACTTTAAAAAATGAACTTAATTTCAATCCTTTCATTTTCGTTCCGATAGCCTCAAAGTAAATACAGCAAGTTTAATCTAATTGACTGTACCAATATTGTATACTCAATAAATTCAATGGAATCCACACTGAATTTATGCCCAGAGTATATGCAGAGAATCTCCTATAGCCAAATCTGTGCATTCAGACTCACAGATGCAATTGTCATATAGCTGCAGATGCACATTTAACCATTGGTACTTTTTCCTGTTCTTCATGTTAATTCAGTTTTGCAGGGTAGGGGGTGGGACCGTGGGAAACTCATTAAACAGTACAGTAACAGATTGGAAAGGAACAATATTATAAAAAGAATGATATTTATTCTCTCCTATCTTGAGATCTCTTTTCTGCATGTGAATTACATTTGAAAAAATATGTAAAATAATGTAATTTGACTATTTAGAGTATGTATTGGCTTTCTGCGCTAAAATAAATATTTTTGAGTTTTGCACTCAAAAAAGTCTATTTTATATTCATATTAGTTCAGATCTGAAAAATGTTACATGTTCCTATTCAAAACTATTCATAATCTTATCCACATAAAGTTGCCAATAATAAAACTATAATTTTTAGTCCTCTCTATAATCTATTCTAGTGAGCATGCGCTAGGTAAACAAATGCTGTCTTTGGCTGTCCTGTCACCTCTTGGTTTTGTAGAATAAAACTAGGTTCTAATATTGTAGTAAAATGAAAAAAATATTATGTTTATATATTATCCAATTATATATATTTTATAAATCTCTATAATAGCGTAATATTTTTTTCATGATCTATTTAGAAATAAATGAGATATAGAGGCGTTCACCATTTATCAACTTTTTAGATTACTGAGGAAGATCTCAGGTTGAATGTCAAATTCCAAAGTTAAAAAAAGATCTTGAGCTAGCCAGTCTGGTCTAGTGGTGAAGGCACCAGGATAGAAAACAACAGACGGTGAGTTCAAGTCCTGCCTAGGGCATGAAAGCCAGCTTGGATAACTTAGGGCAAGTCACTCTCTCTCTCGGTCCAACCCCCTTCACAGGGCTCTTATTGTGGGGAAAATAGAAGGAGAAAATTGTGTTTGGATATGTTTGCCACTTTGACTTATAAAAAAAATAAAGGTGAGAAATAAAATAAATAAACAAATATCCAGTAAAAATTTGAACAAATATATTTTATGCATGATAACAACTTATTTTATATTAAAGTTTAGATAGTGTTATGCATTATATGTTTTTGACATATGTTTTAGTGAGAGCTTTTTCATATGGTTTTATAAAAAATAATCTTGCTATTGTTTTTTATTTTAGTTGTTAACATTGGTGCATTTTCTCTTGGTTTCCAGTTGTACAATGCAGTTCCACATGAACTATATTCCCAGTATATGTTGTTTATTGAGTGGCTTTAAAATGTTTGGGAGGAGGGAGGGTAAAATAAAAATCATCCTTTGCAAAAGTTCTTCATTTAGTTGCACAAAGAATCTTTTTCTTTCTGGTGTCTGTTACAAAGGTATTTTTTCAAAAAGTCAACTGGACTTTCTTAGGTTTTTTTTTTCTTTGAAACATTTCACTTATTATCCCAAAACCAAGAAAGTGCAGTTGTCTTTTGGAAAAAGCACTTTGGAACAACCAAGATGTGGATGATAGAGAATCTCCACTGATGTTCTTGTTGTCTAGGCAAATAATGTTATATGAAGTTTATGAATAACTTTTTAAAAAGCTTTTTTTGTTCTTGTCTAGTTTGTTGCCTATGGCAGACAAAATATAGCTTCTATGTAATGTGCAGGAAAGCTTTTCAATTCAAGGTATTTTTCATATTCCTGCTATCCTAATTCTTTAGTAAACCATTCTATAAAGAACCAGTAAACTAACTATAAGTAAATAATTTAAAAGTCATCAAAATAATTCTGTATATAAAATAATTTTAGTTCCCTACTATGGTATGTAAATTATTTTGCTTAGAGTTCGGTAATTAAATTATTTTGCTTAGAGTTCTATAATTAAATTATTTTGCTTAGAGTTCTGTAATTAAATTCTGTTAATGACTAATAAGTAGACAAAATATCAATTGCTTATAGCTATTTTAGATTTTTGTGAACGCTGAGGCTTTGAATGGTGCTTCACTCTAAGAATTTTTTTTGAATAATTGCCCTCTCTCTGCTTAGACCACATCATTTTTCTTCATATTCTGTGGTTTCCTTGGGTACTTCTAAGAACCAGAAGATATTTGCATAAACCTACTGGACAGTAAAAGAGGTGTTTCAGATATCAAATTATTTTATATTTAATAACAAAATCTTCCCAGACTCATTGGCACCACAGATATGTCAGCTTCAATTTTTCCAACTTATCCAGCAATACTGCTGATGGTTGGATATGTTGACCTTTTGAAACAATTTGAGACTAAGAAAACAAAAACTCCTTTATTTGTATTAAATATCAAATATAAGATTCTATATGCTATTTGCAAAATTAAGAATAAATATAATATATAAATATCAATGTATTGAAATAAGATATTGTGCCAAAATGAAGGAGACAGATCAATAGATGGTCTAAATGGTTAGTTTCTACAAATGTTATTTATTTAATCACTATTCTGTATAATTTTTTATTTTATTAACACTTATAATTTTGGTTATACTTCATCAAACCTTCTGATTTTTATATTTACCAATTTATGTATGTAAACCAACCCTAATTCTTCAAAGATAGTTTTATGATTGCATCTTCAGTTTATCTACAAATGGCTGCTCTTAAGTGTAGGCTGTACTATAAAAAATGGGGCTTGAAGCATAAGTTGAAATCTAGAGTAAAATAAGGATGGAAGGGACAGAAAGCATGGCAAACAATTTCCAGGCACATTACCACCAATTTGGGAACAGTATGTAGTATGGTATTCATATTTGTTTTCATAATACATCATAGTGCAAAAATGTCATGTAAAATGAAATGTGATGCTACATATTCTACTACCTTTTACAACGTTAAATGACACAATATCAACAGTAGAGACCTTAAAGTTTCTGGGTTCTATTATCTCCCAGGACTTGAAATAAACACCATCATTAAAAAGGCACAACAAAGAATGTTCTTCCTGCATCAACTCAGAAAGCTCAGATTGCCCAAGGATCTGCTGATACAGTTCTACAGAGGAATTAATGAGTCTGTCATTTATACCTCAGTAACTGGTTTGGCACAGCATCCAAACAGGACAGGTACAGACTTCAACTGTTAGTTAGGACTGCAGAAAAAAAAAACAATTGCAACCAGCCTGCCTTCCATTGAGGATCTGTATACTGCATGAACCAGAAAGAGAGCTGAGAAAATATCTACAGACCCCTCACATCTTGGACATAAACTGTTTGAGCTTCTCCTTCCAGGACAATGCTATAGGTCATTGCATGTCAAAACAGCAAGATACAAAAATTGTCGTCTACCCGGGGCGTGCCGTCACTCTGCTAAACACCTAATTCCTACAGCACTGTCTTAGGCCTGCAGGTAATTTACCCATATTGTAGGCTTTATTGCAATTATCCTTCTCATCTTCTCATCTTTCCTACTACTTTCTCCTATTGCTATCTTATGATTTATTACTTGTTGGTTGTATCTTTTTTTATGAAAGTTTTTTATTTTTACAACAACAACAAACAAACATATAAAACCTTTCTGTTCCACAGTGTGTCAGTTGGGTACATATTTCTTCATGCATAAAATAATGTTATCATATTTAACTTGTATATGTTTATAATCATTCTAATCAGTATTTTATATTGCATATATCACTTATTCTATTATCCTTAGCTTTATAATTATTGACCTTCAATAATATATTTCAAATTCATTTTCTTACTCTATCTAATTCATCTATTTATCAATAACAATGTATTATGCTATACTTATATAATTCAATTCGTTACTCTTCTATCTAGCCATTCATAAAATAAATTCCAAATTTTATAATAGTCTTTTTCTTCTTGTTCTCTAATCGCCATTGTTAATCTACTCATTTCTGCACATTCCATTATTTTCTTAATTATTTCCTCCTCTGTCGGAATTTTTTCATTTCTCCAATTTTATGCAAATACAATCCTAGCTGCTATTAATATATTGATAAACAAATACGTTAACTCTTTGTTAGTTGTTTGTATCTTATGATTAATGGTTGTAACTATGGTTTATGATCTGTGACCTATCACTTTGTTGTTTGTATGAACACTGAGAGCTTATGCACCGGAGACAAATTCCTTGTGTGTCCACTTTTAAAGATATTCTTGCAAAAAATGCTTTTAGTTACTTTCTGATATAGAGATAGTCGTCACTTATGAATTATCCATTTAGTAACTGTTCAAAGTTGCAACAGTGCTGAAAAAATGGATTTACGGCCAGCTCTTACACATATGACCTTTACAGTGTCCCTGCAGTCACGTGATTACAATTTAGAGACTTGGCAGCCATTGTCTGTTTAGAATGGTCGCAACATCTCTTAGTCACGTGATAGGCATTTGTGACCTTCGAGGCAGCTTCTGACAAGCGAAATCAATGAGGTGGCAGGAAATGACAAATCACAGTCATGTGACGTCTCACTTAATATTTGTGGGAGATTTGCTGGACAACTTGCAACCGGGATTGCAGGAACTGCTATTGTAAGTCAGTATGGTCATGTGATGTTTTGCTTTACAATCATTTCACTTAAGAATAGAGTTATTGATCCAAATTAGGGTCAATATATGAGGACTACCTACCTAACCCCCTCCCCACGATATTTTATTTTCCTAAGGGCTAAAATGACCTTCAGTCTGCCTTTGAAGGTTGGAGCTAAAGTACTTCAAACATTTTATCAGGAGTATTTTGGATTGTTTGTGGAACTGATGGTAGCTGAATGTCAGCCAACAGTTTCCTAAGCCTTAATAAGGAACACTAATTTTGGAAGCTCTTTTGTTATCAGTCTATTATGTCCAGGAGTTTTTCAGAATTGTATCAGTTCTTGTCAACACTTTGGTGAGTTTTTTAAACTCAGTTTTAAATTGTAAACACTTGTTGACATCTGTGAATTTAACTTACAAAATATTAAAACTTTTCCATTACAGATACATGATTTGAAAACTGGAAGTATGCAAGTGGTTTTGTGAGGACTCAAATTAATATCTTAACTGAGCTTTTTTTAATCTTTTGTTTTTAATTCTTAAACTAAGTTAGAGGCTTGGCATTTTAATATCTTCATTCCATTTGCTGCTATGCAAAACCCATAATTGCCTGTGTGGCTAGCTGTTTGCTTAATTTGTAATTAAGTAAATAAAAGCACTTTAAACACATGATCAGAAAGAAATATAACAAACAGAAAGCTTTGCAAATTTTACTGGCAGCAGATCTAAGGATCCACAAATGAGTAGGGTTTCTGACCTTTATGGAATAGAGGACTTTAAGTCTAACAGAAAACAAATTCCTTGAATTTAATTGAAGCTCCATTTCACGTTAAGCTTAGTTTCTGAAGTAGTATCATCATCTGAGTCAGGGGTGGGATTCAAATTTCTTAACAACCAGTTCTGTGGATGTGGGCTGATTTGTGGATGTGGCTTGGTGGTCATGTGACTGGGTGGGCATGGCTTGTATGTAAATATTATAAATATTTATGTAAATATTGATTTTTTTAATAAAAAAGAGCAACTTTTACCCAAAAGCAGGCAAAGCAGGCAGGCAGATTGAGTTGCTCACAGAATCACAGATTCACTTAGAGATCTATCTTTCTGCAATCAGCTACCTGAGTGTGCACTGAAAAGCTTCAGTCCTAAGGGAGGTTTGGCTCTGCTTTTAGATCAGGTAGAAAGCAAGAAATCCAAGAATTCCTGCTTTCTAGCTAATCTAAATCTTCCGGCAGAGCAGAACAGCTGATGGTTGGGGGGAGAAAAGGGAAAAATAGCAACTTACCAAACCAGGCAAGTTGGATGGCTCGCAGACCAGGTAAGGAGTGGGTGGGTGGGGAGGGGAGGGGCCAGCCACTGGAGCAATTTGCCAGTTCTCCGAACTGCAGACAATCATAACACATATGTGTGCAGCGTTTGCAATAAATCATCAGTTGTGCCGCTGGACAGCTGACAAGCGCTGCGCTAAGGTGTGCAGCGTTTGAAAATCCTCTTGTTTCCTGCTTTTTCAAGCTCAGCTGTACTGCACAAAGCAGCTGGGGAGGGAAAAGCAGGGAATAAAGGACAGCCTAGAGCCCGGGCAGGCAGGTGAGCCAAACACCGAACCAGCTCGGTGTCAGCTGCTCTTCACAGCTACAGGTTCTATAGAACTGGGCCAAACTGGTAGCATCCCACCCCTGATCTGAGTCTTCCAAATGTTCGTAATTTTCTTCAGCATGGCAGTGTAGCTATATACAATTTATGATGTAATAATAGATTCAGTCATTGGAACATTTATTTGTACCCTAAAATCAATGTGATAAAACATTCTTTTTGCCGAGTTAGGATAAAAGGAGAAAGAAAAGAAAATTGTTCATGCTGCAATAAAGAGGAATGCATTTCTGAATACTTGTATGCAATACATTGTCTTATGGGCTGGGAACTAGGCATTTTTTTAATCCCTTAGTCAGAGTGACAGCTATTTTGATTTCTTGTAGAACTGTCATCTGTGAGTGTCTAGATGCAAGCCAGTGGAGCAAATAAGATTAAATGCACTGTTTGCATCTGCATCTTAATGAAAGAATTTGATGTTTCCTTTGAAATAAATGGCAGATTTCTCTCTAAAGTCACTACTTGTCATGCAAAACAAGTTTTATATCACCACAGTTGAACTGGGACTTTTTTCAGGATAATTTTTTAGAAAATAAAATAATCACATATTCACAGGTTTGGGAAGAGCTTTTTAGTCAATTGAATCTAATCTTCTTTTTAATGCATCCTCAGCAAATTCTTTTTGTTGTTTTCCAAGCTTTGCATGAACACATTAATCTCACTGATTAATTAATACAACTGGCAAATTGCTTTCACCATTATGAATTTTTTTCCTATCTTACAATTGGAATCTGGCTTACTATAACTGAAAATAAACATTCCTTGTCCTCTGTTTTGGATTAGAGAAGAAATTTTGTGTCCCAGTTCTTCAAATTCTTTCAGTCTGAAGAAACTGTTCATTAAAAATAGATCCATGGCTCAAGAGGCAAAGTTCTAGTAATAGAAATTGGGCTGCATTTGAATGAACTTTTTTGGGTGGCTTTTTAGGTTCTCATGGAATCTCATCAAGTTCTCATGAAATCTAGGGTTCCACGTAATGTGAAAAAAATATATTTTCTGTGGGACACCATTTCATGTACTGAGTGAATAGTAACAGTTATCTTTTCTGAAGACTAACCATAACCAGATCTATTCATTATCCTCATGGGACCATTTCTTATCCCATTGCAATCCTTTCTATTGTACCAGTTTCAACTTACTTAAATCCTCCTTAAAGGACACATTATTCAACATGTGTTTGCATCCAAATACATCCTAAACCACTGTGGTTTTTTGCAGCAATTTTATACTGCTGATTTATATTCAATATATGATTGACTACTGTTCCAATGAAATGCTAACAGGCTGATTTTAAACAGATTATTATAATACCCCAGCATATGAACACAGTAAAATGGAATGCGTGTTAAAATCACGAATAAATTGGGTTTCATACTGCTACATTTTTGATGATGTTAAACTTTGTTCAGAATATTACAGAATCATAAAGTTAGAAAGAGCATACAGAGGTCATCTAATCTCCTATTTGATAACCTTTCAGAAACTTTAAGACTGCTATTAATTCTGCCTTGGCATGAAGCCAGCTGGGTGACCTGCTTGGGCCATTCATTTTCCCTCAGTCCTGAGAAGGAGACAATGGCAAACCACTTCTGAAAAACCTTTCCAAGAAAATTGGAGGGACTTGCCTGGGTAGTGTCAGAGAATGATCTAATCTTAATTCTCCCTTAGTTACTCTTCTTGTTTAGTCCGTTAGTTCTTAGAGCTGTCTCTTTGGATGAGGATTAGCTTGAACTGAAAGAAGAATGAAAAAAAAGGCAAGTAAAAAAGAACCTGCCCTGCCAAACTCCAGTCTCTATTTAGTAGTTCTATATCTTCTAAAACTGTTTAGGTCATCAAGAGCAGCATCCCCAATCAGATACCATGGTCAATCATTCAGGAAACTCTAACCAGCAGTTAGCAGTCAAACAAAAAGCTGTAGCAAACAATTAGCAATCTGTTCTCTCTCTTTTTTTTGTCTTCCAAGTCATTGCACAACTCTTGTTTGCTCTCCCTGTTCACTCACTCACAGAACAGTTATTTACATAGGAATAAGGCACTGTTTACTCATTTGTTTTATAAACTTCTGTATGCTTGCATCCTTTGACTGGAGGTTGAAGCAAATGCATAAATGGGTTGTGTGTGGTCCCAAGAACAACATTTGGGCTGAACAATCTCATTAATTTTACTTACACTTTGTCAGTTGAACCTAGTTTCCATTCTATACAGAAGTAGGAAAAAATATTATTTTAAAAATTAGAGATTAAATAGAGATGGGTTTTATATGTCCTATTCTAGGTACATGAAATTACAAAATATGTCACTGAGGTAATTGCATACCTGGCTTGCTCTCTGTTTCTTCTTTCATATATTAGATTATATAACTAGATTAAATAGTACAAAATAATTGTGAAAATGAATTCCTTTTGTAAAATCTCACAGTAGCAAAAAATGCAATATTCTTTACTAGACATGAATTATTTATGGAAACAATTACATTGCCTTTTTATTGTCAGAACTGATGAGAAAGATTTAAAATAAGCCAGGAATTACAACTAAAGGCATTATATACCTTTTAGACAATGTAACTATTCCTAAATCAAATATGAAATTAGAAAGAATATCGGAATCATAAAATTGGATCAGATCCAATGCATATTTATAGAGTTTTATATTCATTTGTATTAATTTTATTAGAGATTACAATGTGAAAAAATAAAATTAATACAAACTACAAGAAGTATAAGAAAAGAAAAAGAAAAGAAAAAAAGAAATGTATTTCAAATTTTTATATTTTTTTTCTGCTTTTAAATTAGAGTGCTTGCCAGAGCAGAAAAGTTTTATTTTTCAGACAGACAGACAGACAGACAGACAGGTGTGTGTGTGTGTGTGTGTGTCTGTGTCTGTGTCTGTGTCTGTCTGACTGTCTGTCTTCTGGAATTTTTTAAAGAGACTCTTCAATACAGGAACAGAAGGAAAAGATACTATTTAACCCTTTTTTTCACTGTTTTTCTTGCTGAGCTTTGGAACAGATATTAAAATACATGTGAGCTATACAATGTCTGCTATTGCTGTTTACCAAGTTAAATTTTAAACTTTTGACTATGAACAAGAAAATCTGGGCTAGGAAATACTCATGGTTTATCTATCTAGTTTTGGTTCTTCATACCCATGAAAGGAGATTTCAGGAAATTTCTGTATGTAAAGTTTACAATCCAGACGTTTCTGTAGAAATTTGTCACCGTAGCTCACGAGAAGCATCTGAGCAGAATGAATCTTCTAAATATCCTAAGTTCTGAATGAACCTAGCATGCAGTGTTAAATGTTTTTATATAGCAGGAATAAAATAATAAGGCCACTGTATGTGAGATAGGTTGGAATCAAACTACATGATTTACAGTTCCTGAGCGTGTCTGTTGTGTGATTTCCATGGCAGCAGTTGACATATAGAGAAGGCTTTCTTTGTGTTTTTCAGGCTCTCAACACTTATCCTTTCACTTCCTTTCATCTGCTTATTTTTCAAACAGCAAGCAATCAGTGAGATATGGGCAATTATTCTCTGGTCATTACATTGTTTAACATGTTTAAAATATACAAAAAAGAAAGAGAAAAGATATTTTTTTAAAAAAGGAACAAAGCACCTTATAATTTATTTTTATAGTTATCATTAAATCTTGCCCATACAAAATAATACCAATCCTTCCATTATTTTGTTAAAATATCCATCTCATAAATGGAAAGAGTAAACCTGAGACAACTCTGTCACACTGATGGATCCACATCTTCCTACAATTGCCTAATTAACAATGAAAAAAATCCACAGTTCTCATTTTTACTTCTTTGGCAGCTTCATAAGGAACACTTATTTATGGTTTGATTTGTGATTCTTATTCCTATTACCAGAACTTCACTCTTAATGTCACCAAAACCAATTGCTCCAATTCTGGAAACAAACGTGAAGCAAGCCAAAAGTGTTCCAGCTCATACCTTATTAAAGACTCCAAGTGACTCATTTATCAATTTCCCCCGGCCTTCTTAGAATAACCACTTTATTTAAAACTTAACTCATTTCATGTTCCAAGAACAAATGCCATTACAAAGGACACACTGAAGTCCTTTATCTCTCTGAATTCTGAACATGTTTATACTTATACCTATTATCTTGTAAGTGATTGACAAACAAACAAACAAATAAATAAATAAAATCTTGGGAAGCCACTTTTCACTAGCGGGCATAAGGCTAAATATTCTGAAGAATACACACACATGCATACATGCCATCTACCAAGTCATTCTATCTCATTGTGGACACTCTTGTTCCCTTTTCCATATCCTTGAAAATAATGGAAAGGTACATTCTTTCCATCATGCAAGAAGTTGATTCCATAGGATTCAGTCCCCACAACTCCACAATGGAGCACAGGTGTCCAAATGCATCACTTTTCTATTTCACAGTTGCAAAGAGGACAGAAATGCTTTATGCTTTAGCCTGGTCACTTAAGTCTTACCTTCCTTCATTTTGAGGACTGATTTGCTTCATGGTCTTTAAAATTGGCAATTTTAATATTTTCATGTGGAAAAGCTGTGATGTGTCTTTGTACTCCTATTTGGACACTGCTTCTTGTTGCATCATTATAATTGCCTTTAATGAAATATTTATCCCATCTGTTGAGATTTTCTTCCTGAATCCCTGAGACTTCTTTGTGAATCAGAAAAAAAAGTACTATTCCATCTGTAACAAATACAGCCACAGAGGCACATGGGAATGTCTTAAATCCCACGGTTAGAAGAGCCTTTCTCCTAATTGATCAGATTCAAACTGTGATCAATATCTTTTCATTATCTTATTTGGGTCTGCATCAGGTGGACATTTTCTTTCACTGGTAGAAGATGTAATGTACATTGTGGCCACTATTGTGCCCTGCTTGATTCATTGATCCCAAGCTTGGATAAAGGATGCTTTGTCTAGACTACAGCTGGATCTGCTATTGTAATGAGCTGTGAGAAATAACCTTGAGGAAGAGGAGGAAGAGTCACAGTCAAGGCAAGGGTCAGATAAGTGTCAACTCCAAAAAGGAAGAGAGTTTGATAAAGCACTTCAGACTTGACTCTCTCCAGTTCTCCTTGGGATAAAAGCAAGGGAGATTAAGAGCTGCAAAATTGGTGTCAGCCATTTGAGGTAGATCAGACTCTCTGTCAAAAGTAGGTTTAGCATTCATGACCCTGAGTCATGAATACTAAAATATTACAGCAATAGAATCTGCTAAGCGAGGCAGTTGTTAAGCGTGCTATGCCCAATTTTACAACCTTTTGCATGGTTGTTAAGTGAATCATGTAGTTGCTAAGAAGGCTCAGCTTCCCTCATTGACTTTGCTTATCAGAAGCCAACTGGGAAGGTTGTAAATGGTGGTCACATGATCCCAGGACCCTGCAATTATTCTAAATACATTCCTGCTGCCAAGGGTCTGAATCTTGATCAGGTGACCATGGGTTGTTGCGATGGTCATAAGTGCGTAAACTAGTCATAAGTCATTTTTTTCAGTAAATTTATAAATTTCAACAGTTGCTAAACAAATGGTTGTAAGTTGAGAACTACTTGTATTTGCTTTTTCGTAAAAGAAATACATTTAATAGAAATCTACTTGTAGACAAATTGTCTTACTTTTCTTAATTATATAATTGTTCAGAAAGAATATTGTCCTTGATTACAGTAATTACAAGACTGGCTGACTAGCTCTAAAGAGAATATGTTTTTGTAGTAATGCAAATGGAGAGAAGGGAATCTATAAAGGAAATTATAGTCTTATAGTTCTATCCTTCCTCTTTAGTCATGCCTTCTGAATAACTTTCTCCCCTTTAGCACAGTATGCTTTCTGTTAGGAAAGTGATTATTAGGTAGTTTTGGATCACCAAATAATACCTTCAAAGGAATGTCAACATATTGCAACGAGTTGAATTAAATTAATTTATTTCAGTAGCTGGATGTATTTTCAAGAGGAAACATAGAACACAAACATACATTATATATTATGAGGCAAACTAATTGCACATTAATTTCAATATAAATATCTCTGCATATTTATATATTATATGAAATATTCCCAATTATAGCCGCAACAACACCCTTCATTTTAAGGTTCTCTGATCAAAGTTGAAATCTACAGTTCCAGTACAGGTAGTCTTTGACCTATGGCCACAATGGAGCCCAAACTTTGTGTTGCTAAGTGAGACAGTGAATTTTGCCCCATTTTACAACCTTTCTTGTCATAGTTGTTCAGTGAACACTGCAGTTGTTAAGTTAGTTAGTTATATAAAAGTTAGTTGAATCTGACTTCCCCATTGACTTTGCTTGTCAGAAGGTTGCAAAAGGTGTTTGCATGACATCAGGACTCTGCAACCGTCATACTGTAAATATGAGCCAACTGCCAAGTGTCTGAATTTTGATCCAGTGACCATGGGGATGCTGCCACAGTCATGAGTGTGAAAAAGATTGTAAGTCACTTTTTTTCATTGTCACTTTGAATGGTCAATAAATGAACTGTTGTAAATCAAGGACTACCTGTATGAGTTTTTCCTTCCTTCACTTCTTGGTCACTTAACCTAAAACAGTTGCTGAATTTTCCTCTCTATGAACAGTCATCCAATTCATAAGCCAGTAATATTAATAAATATTATGATATAAATACTTTTTTTCTTCCTGATAGTCAGAGATCTTTACTAAGGTTTTCTAAATGTGCCTGTTCAGTAACCATTATGTTTTCTTGTTCTTTTAAATATTGCATCAATTTGTTGGGGTGGGGAGGAACAAACCTAAGCACCACCCTAGCAAGATTAAATGGCTGTTATTATATAGACCATCAGCAGAGGTGGTATTCAGCAGGTTCTGACCAGTTCTAGAGAACCCGTAATGGAAATTTTGAGTAGTTTGGAGAATAGGCAAATACCCCCTCTGACTGGAGATTTTACAGTATCCTTCCCCTGCCACGCCCACCAAGCCACACCCACAGAACCGGTAGTAAAAAATTTTTTTGAATTCCACCACTGACCATCAGGGCCCAGGAAATTTCCATCTTAAATTTTGAATGGAATTGCACACCCTTGGATGGAATTAATGTGCAGTTTGGGGTTTTTCCTAGAGTCCTTCTCAAAGAGCCAGAAAGACTTTTGCATAGATTTGTCTTGGGTACCAGTTGCGTCCATTCTTGGACTCAGTTGCCCTTTTCTCCATCACTCATGATTTGATTAGCTCACATGTGGAGTACTGCAGTATGGTGCATTTGGAGCTGCCCTTGAAGACTACTTAGACACTTCACTTGTTTTGAAGGTGGAGATGTGATTCTGTTGGAGCATACTATAGTACACCTATGTGATAACTCTGCTCTGTGAGCTGCACCAGTTACCTGGGTGCTTCTGAATATGCTTCAGGGTGCTGGGTGCCGCCTGCAAAGTCCTACATGGCATAGGATCCATTTATTTGAGGTCCCATGTGTCTTTCATTGTTTCTGCCCAAAATGTAGCGCTAGCAATAGCACTTATATACCGCTTCACAGTGCTTTATAGCCCTCTGTAAGCAGTTTACAGAGTCAGGATATGGCCCCCAACAATTTGGGTCCTCCTTTTACCCATCTTGGAAAGATGGAAGGATGAATCAACCTGGTCAGAATCGAATGCCTGGCAGTCAGCAGTGAGTTAGCCCGCAATACTGCATTCTAACCACTGCACCACCACAATTCATGTAACCAGGCAGATTGGAATGCTCTAAGTCCCTTCCATTAAGCAATGTTATTTGATGGGATCCAGGAGTGTATTTTTGCCTATCCCCCTGAACAGAGTCTCCCCCCTCCCCCAGAGGGCAAAATGTGGTCTCTTTTAAACATGCTTTGAAGATCTGGTTCTCCACTGAGCCGAAGGGAGAATCCAGGATGGGTAGTCTCTAGTCTCCTAGCTCTGCAGACCGAGTTGAAAAACTGAGGACACACCCCCTGGTAACAGTCCCCAGTTCTTTAGTGAATGCTTGTTCCAGTGGAATGACCATCTTTCTTTTCTTATCTAGTTTGATGTTTTATACCTTTGTTATTGATTTTTATGCTGTATATTTGTATGTTGAATGGTAGATGAATTGATGAATTGAGTAGATGTAGAATTTAAAAAAAAATAGCTTGCCATAACATTTTCTGGGATGTTTTTTCAACTTTCCTTCCTATCTTGGATAATTCTAAATAATGTGACCCTCTCAGAGAAGTTATTGTTTGTCAAAATAAGATACGAAGGCCCTGTAAGAACAGAAAGACTGTAGTGAAATCTCAGGATAGAAAGAAAACTTAGGTCGGATCCTTAATGATGTTAGGCCAATAAGCCACTTTGACATTTTCGGAAAACTGAAATGTTGTGAGCATGATTGCTCACAACATAATTGTATCTACAAATATTGACAGTAGCTTCTCCTTATCTATTTCTCTGTGGAAACTATGCCTATCTGTCGCTTTTTCCCTGACAAAAACATTTTCAAACAGATCATACACGTGCAAACAACAAAAGCAAATTTCCATTATAAACATTTTTTTTTTCTTATGGAAGTTTCTATTCACTGGCATGGGAAGGATCTTATACTTCTGAAAAATAATGTGAAGGTGAAGTCATTCCTGCCAAAGAGATTACTCACAGATCTGCCAAATATTTTTCAGCAATGCAGTCCCCTCCTCTCCTGTGTGCAAATAAATGGACACCACAGTATGACCTTGTTGGTTCAGTGGCATATATCGGGTACAGGGAATATGTGAAGGCCATGCATGCCAAATTCTTTCTTTATGACAACTCAATGCTGTACTTCATAGTCTTCATTGCACCACTGGTCTTCTGAGTTGCAGATACGTGCTCTTATACAAATCATTATGCATAGCACCTACTGCCATCTCAATTGATTAAGTGTGCTGTTTTCAATCCACAGACCACCCCACAATAAACCTTCCTGCTTGTATTCCATATAATTTTATAAGGAATGTTTTGATAATGTTTTTCTATTTAGCATATTAAATCCGGCCCCTTTTTTATAGAATGCAATCATGTACCACCATTTCCATGATGCCAAAGTTTTCCTGGCAGTGGATAATGCAGAAAAGATTGGGGGAGGGGGATAAATGGTCATTTCTTATACTTTTCCATTGATAGTTCAATTTATTTTTATTTACTTCTGAAGAGATACAAAATAGAGACATCTCAAAGAAGGCAAACCTTAATTTTGCACTTAATTTTACTTTCATTACAAATAACAAGAATTTGACATGAATAAACAACACAAATTTGACACAGTTTTACATAAAATTTGTAAAAAATGCATGCATTGATTTATAAGACCGAAGACCTGATGTTTTAAACATACTTGGCTTAGCTGAAGGAATCCTTGCATTGTTATGAATATGTAGAAACAATAGATCGGTGGCAACAGCATGCATTGTATCATTAGGTGCTATTTATTAATTTTGTTCAGAAACTATTTCCTTTCCAAAATTCAAGGTCATATGTCTTTCTATTTCCAGGGGAATTCTCATCCTGGAGATAAAATCATATTTCACCTGCAGTCTTGATCTTCATTAGCTGATAGGGGGGATTTGCAGCATTGGCAATAAGTTATGCTGATGGCTGGCTGACTGCCAAACCAGACTGCTTTTTAATACTGGGTCTCTGGCTCTTTTTCTCTCGCCCTTGTTCTCTCCCGACAGCATTCCGTGTCCGATCTTTGCAAAAAGAATACAGTTATAAGGGTTTTTTTTTTAATCCTCTTGGAAATGAGATGCTGCTCGTTCCTGCTTGAGAAATTAGACATCTCTGATTTTGTGATGGGTGCTATTTAGGAGGGATTTGGTTGTGGGAAATTTTGCTGCTCAGGAAGAAACAATCAGAAATGCAGCAGAATCCTAAGACCAGCTCCGAATGCACTTGGGTTTTCTTTGGCTGGTTGCTCAGTGATTTCTCTACTGATGGATGCATGTGTTAATACCTCACCTCTAATATTTGGAATATGAAAGAAATGTGACTCCAATATATGAAATGGGAAGTAAGTCTGGATTTTCAAATTCTGTTTCTCAGCCAGAACATCCATTCTTCCAGTTTTCCTGCAGGTATGTACATGTTTTTGTTTTTGCTTTGTTGATAAATTTAACCTTATAAAACTGTGCTGAGTGCCTTGTTTTGCCTGGAGCCATATGAATACTTGCCAGAAAACTCTCTGAATGAAGAACAAAGGCAGCATTTAACAGTAAATTTCTGATATTTTTTTTGTACTAATTTTTAGTTGTTTTTTATATTAAAAAAACAATGATACATATTAAACAGGCAGCTGATCATTTATGAGTAGTTCTTCTATCCCATTGTTTTCTTTTGTTACAAATAGTATTGCTTCAAAATAAATCCTTTTGTAGCATTTTCTAATTGGTATTTATTTTGTGTGTGTGATAGTTTATATATATATATATATATATATATATATATATATATATATATATATATATATATATATATATATATAAAATTATTGCATTATTCCACTAAAAACATTCCTCAGACAAATTGTGTCCCAGTAAATCAGCTCCGCAGTGACTAACTTGATTATACTTTCAAAGGTTAGAGCAAGATAGGCTTTAAATATTTTATGTGGAAAAATAATGAAGATTGATATAAACAATCATTGTTAAGTCCCTTTGTTTAAAGAAAGAAAGAAATACTCTATTTAAAATAGTTTCAGATCTACATTTTATAGCATGTTGTGACAAGGCTAATAGGTTTCAAGACTTAAAAGAAACTACTTTTTCTTGTATTGATGTCTAAAGAGTAATGAAGAACAAAAGAACTAAGCAAGTCATATTCTCAGTTTTCACCAGCTATCTTGGGTTTCTGGCACACCTTTCTGAAGGAATGCAGTCTTTGTTTACTATATATTTCATGCCTGTGTCTCCTTCTAGTGCAAGAGTGAAATAAGAAGAGCTGCAGTTTAGCTGGAGTTTCTGTATAATTACTCATGCATTCAAAATGTGTTTGAGGAAGAAGGGAAAAAAATCAAGTTAATCATTAATGCACCCAAGACACAAAAACCTATCTGGCAATAGAACTGAGGATGTTTGCACATGCTGGTTTCTATTAAGTGGTATAAAGCAATCATTAAAAAGTATCATGAGTGGAGTGCTTTATAGTCTATAGGCCATTTGTATAGTTTGAAAAACATCTACCATTTCTCCCCAGTGTGAACTTCTACCACTTTAGAAGACTCAAAAACTAAGATAACAGTAAATAATTGGTATATCCTCATTTCATGGATTGTCCAGATTTATAAACAAAATAAATATTTTTTGAAAAAGTCCCAGAAGTCTCTATCCTTCCAGATGTATAGAATGTGACCATACTGTCAGAGACTAATCTTCCTACTTCACATTGGATGGCAGGAACAGGAATACCTGGCTCTACTGCTACATTTGCTTTGGGATGTTGAAGGACTTAATTAGCATTTACTGTACACCTGTGTTGAAATCACTCGGAGAATGAAAAGATATTGTACATTGTGTCTCATTCATTTTTTTGAGATAGATGATGATAGTAGTTGTCATAGGTCTTGTTCAGCCTAGTTTGGATATGGCTTGCAAGTTACTTCAGCAAGATGCCTATCAGATATTGATTACAGAGGCACAGCATAGCTGATTAATGGTTCTTTATAATAATCATGAACACGTGGCTATTTAAATCTTTACATTTTTAAAATTCCTTTTTATCTGCATAATTTCAAATAAGAAATAAGCCGTTTGAGACTTTAGTGCCATGTATTGCTTCCATTTGCGTGGAATTTTGTGTGTGTGTGTGTGTTTAATTGTAAAAAATCAATGGTACAGTTTTGCATCATGCTGAAGTGAGAAAAACTGAATATTGCTGTGATAGCCTTAAATGTGTTTTATACGATAACACATCTTTAAAATAAAATTCCAGACTTTACCTTCCAAGCCCAAGAAAATAGGAACAATCTTGGACCCTAAACATCCATGACACAATCCCATCCACTTTCCATTATTGCTCAGTCCATTGTTTTCATTGTCATTCTAAAATTTATTTATTTATTTAATTGTCAATTGTCAATTGCTTACAAGATAATAGGTATAAGTAAAAACATAGTTATGAATACATGGATACGTATAAGAAAAATATAAAAATATAAAAGAAACAATAGGACAAGGCCGGTAGGCACATTGGTACACTTATGCACGCCTCCTATAGACCTCTTAGGAATGGGGTGAGGTCAATAGTAGACAGTCTAAGGTTAAAGTTTTTGGGGTTTGGGAAAAAAACCTGAGTCAGGTAGGGTATTCCAGACATTGACCACTCTGTTGCTGAAGTCGTATTTCCTGCAATCAAGTTTGGTGCGATTAACCTTGAGTTTGTATCTATTGTTTGCTCTTGTATTGTTATGGTTGAAGCTGAAGTATTCATTGACAGGTAGGACATTGCAATGTATGATTTTATATACTATACTTAGATCGGACTGAAGGCGGTATAGTTCTCGGTTTTCTCGGTCTAGAACTTCAAGTCTGGTGGCATAAGGTATTCTGCAACGAGTAGAGGAGTGGAGAACTCTTCTTGTGATATATTTCTGGACTTTCTCAACTGTGTTAATATGAGATACGTAATGTGGGTTCCAGACTGATGAGCTGTATTCGAGTATTGGTCTAGCAAATGTTTTGTATGCTCTAGGTATTAGTGTAATATTACCAGAGAAAAAGCCATGTAAGATTAGGTTAACAACTCTTAACGCCTTTTTGGCTATGTAGTTACAGTGGGCTCTAGCACTTAGATCATTTGAGATGAGTACTCCAAGATCCTTGACAGAGTTTGGATCATCAACAAAGTCTTGACTATTCAGCCTGTATTTTATTTTCTGATGTTTTTTGCCAACATGTAGGACAGAGCATTTATTTGTTGAGATTTAAAGTTGCCATTTGTTTGACCATTCTGATATATAGTCGAGGTCTTTTTGAAGGGTAGCAGTATTCTCTGGTGTTGAATAGCTTTACATCATCAGCGAAGAGAACGCAGTTGCTCTTGATATGATCACAGAGGTCATTTATGTAGAGTATGAAAAGAGTTGGTCCTAGAACACTGCCTTGGGGGACACCACTGTTGACAGGTACAGAATTTGATAGGATGCTCCCAATTTTGACCATTTGTTGTCTGTTTGACAGGAATGCTTCTATTCTTGGCTACGAAAACTCATCCAGAGTGGATAGGTGTTCTGTTAACATTTTCTTGCCTATTCTGACTTATATTCTGATTCTATCTTTTGGGATCCTGCTTTTAATAGATTGGTCTGTTTTTTCCTTTTGGATAAAGACAGATACAAAGAATAAATTAAGCAGTTAATGCTTTTTCCCTGCTATCCTCACCTCCTTGCCATCTTCTCCCATTAGTCGACTGGTCGTTCCCTTGACTTTTTTCTTATTTTTTTAGTTATTGAAAAAAACTTTTTAAAATTATTTTTTGCATTTGTTGCAGGTAGTTCATTCCAAGCCTTACTTTTCCTGTATTCATCCTTGCAGATTCAGGCTATTTGTTGGTATTATGTTTTACTTATGTGTGTCTTTTTCCATTTTGCATACTTATTCTTTTTGCCTCTTAGTTTATCAGATAACTTTTTATAGAACAATGCTGGTTTAGTCTGTGGTGTCTTATTTTTCTTTCTCAGTTGTATTGTGCTAGACTGGGCTTTGATAATCTCACTTTTCAGAATTTCCAAGCATCTTGAGTTATTTCCCCCCTTTAAGATTTCCATCCATGGAAATCCTCCCTAAGCCCTTTCTAGAGAACTGTTGAATCAGTTCTCTTAAAGTCCAAGACACTGGTGTGAATTTGTTCAATTACTTGTGCATGTATTATGTAGAATCCCTATATGACATGGTCACATAGTTTCCACAACTTCAGCCCTTTCTATCATTTCATACCTGTTAATTAAGTCCAGTATAGCTGACCATCTCCTCTTTCGTTTGGATGACAAATTTGTCTGCTAGGTTAGTCATGAACCTTTTTGATCTCCCACTTGGTGCATAGTTTGTCTCCCACCTGATGACAGAGTAGTTAAAGTCTCCCTCTCTCTTTTTTTAAAAAGAATTAATGTTTAAATAGTTAAACTTTAACTATTTAATGATTCTAGTGGTCTAATATTACCATTGTTGTTGTAGGCTTTAATTGGCAAGATATCCTGCAATTTTTTTTTTTTTACTGTAAGGCTCAGTATACCTCCTCTTAAATATTCTAGTTTAGAAAAACAAATAAAACAGACTTTTAAACAATTACATACAATTCATTAAGCGTAGGGATATTCATTTTGAAAGAAAAAGAGTCTGAAACCAATTTTCAAGTACTAGTATGCAACAGAACTATCCAAATGTATATCCATCTGCTTTAGGATGGGATAAGCAGCCTTGAAGGCAAGGTATAATTTAATAATTCTAAAATTGCAAAGCAGTTCATGGTGGTTTTTCTCTATAAGGCATTAAACAAGATTATGTATTATATCAAAAGCTATTGAATTTGGCAACCGCTGCATTTCTATCTGGATGCCTGGTTGAGAATGGTGGAACATTTCTTTGCAGTTTTCTGCTGTGTCTTTGTAACTTACAGAGGTTGTTTGCAGATCTGGCATTTCACTATTATCTGTTGTCAGATTTTTTTCATCAAAGTCAGGCAAGACATGTGCTTTGCATTGTGCCTGAGCATAATAATGTACTAGAGAAACAAGGTAATAATCTGAAGCTCAGCCTAGACAAGACAGATAAATAGTAAGCATTAAAATTTGGACTATTTTGGACTATTCAGCTAAAATATGAGAAAAATCTGCTAAAATTTGGAAATATTGCTGGTCCAGCAATGCCATTGAAATTGGCTTTGTTGGCTAGGTAATTCTGAGTGCTTTTATATGTCACATATGGCCATATCAAATTCATGCATAATTTCAATCTTTACTAGCTTAGTATTTGGACCTCTGCATATCAGAATGATTACATTTTTCCATGTATATTTAACTAAATCTGTGTGATCTGTACTAGAAATTATTTTCTGGTGTATCTATTAATGTAATAAAACAGGTGCTGCCAAACTTTCTTGATAGTGACACGCTAGTTGCATAATATCAGCTACCAGAGACATTTACCTGATGCTACATTCATATAACTTCAATGCTAGGTAAAGTTTGGGGGGTGTTGTTAAAATATTTCTAATGTTGCAAAACACTACTTACCCGTTGCATATTTTAGTAGTTCATTTATATTTGTCTCTTAATTTTTTTACTTTGGACATTTTTGCATTTTAAACATATTATTGTAATTTATTACATATTATATATTAAAAAGGTGGTTTCATGTAGTAAATAGGGTTTTCATCTAATCCATGCTTTAATAGCAAAATCAATAATTATGTGGTGGATACCATCCCTACATAAAAATGTTTTTTGGATCTAGTTAGGGTTTAAGGGATGAAATGGATGCCTTAAGCTAAAATCTGGTTACATAACAGAAAACCAATCAAGACATATTCTGGAAGGCAGCATAATTACTCTCATGATAACTGACTGAAACCCCAAATAAGACATATTGAAAAACATCATTTTGTTTGGAACCATTTGCATTGTTCTAATCAACCCAAAAACAGATGGGAGTCAGTTTGAGTTTATGGGTTAAGAATTTTTTCTGAATCATTTAAAAGTTCAAGGACCAGAGGTGGTATTCAGCAGGTTCTGACCAGTTCTGGAGAACTGGTAGCAGAAATTTTGAGTAGTTCAGAGAACCAGTAGCGGAAATTTTGAGTAGTTCAGAATACCAGCTCTGACTGGCCCCGCCCCCATCTATTCTCTGCCTCCCGAGTCCCAGCTGATCAGCTGGGTCTTCTTTTGTTGCCCTGCACAGGAGAACTGAGCTGGAAAGTAGGTTAGTGGGGTGGGGAGAGAATGGAGATTTTACAATATCCTTCCCCTGCCATGCCCACCAAGTCATGCCATGCGCACCAAGTCACGCCCATAGAACCGGTAGTAAACATTTTTGAATCCCACCACTGGACCATCGGTATATTTTTCTAAGCAGTATAATATGTGTTTTTTTGTCCCCATGTTATTCACTTCGTTTTGCACTCAGCTGTAATTCCAGTTCCGTTATGACTGTATAACATAGAATAGAAGGAAATCTAGAAGAACTCTACTCTATCCCTGATAAAGACAAGGCTCACCAAGCCCAGTGTTGAAATTTCAGCAGTATGTTAGCTAAGTACCATAATTAGTAGGTAGGAACATTTCCAGTTGGAGGCGTGAGGAAAGAATTCATACTGAAAGGATGAAAATGTGAACAACAATATTAATAATTAAATATTAAATCACCAGAGAAAATTATATATTAATTAATAGGTCCGGGGAGTTCAGATTTAAGCTAGTTAGAGCATGATTTCTAGCACTGTTAAGCAACTGATAATGCTAATTCAATTTCTTAATAATTGACACAGTATGTATGTGATAGATTAAAAAAATAATAAAAAACATAATGTGTTGTAACATTTGTTTTTGGATGGAGGAGAAATGTAATAAGAGACTATAAAATATCTTTGCCCAACAGCAACATAAATATTTCTTCAGCTTATTTTGTTAAGCTGAAAAGATTTGGATATTTGGGAAATAAATCCTAAAAAGAATAGTTTAACTTATGTTTGGCTTGGAGAAGAAAAAAAATAAGATTAGACAAAATAGCAGTCCTTATATATCTTGAAGAGTGTCATGCAATAGATGACATACGATAGATAAGTAGATAGATAGATAGATAGATAGATAGATAGATAGATAGATAGATAGATAGATAGATAGAGTTTAACAATATAAGCATATAGGTGTTTTACAATGTAAACACAATGATAAAATAGCAGCCTGACAATAGTACAATACAGTATTATGAGACTATTTTTCAGTAGTGTTCAGTTTCAGTTCTTACCAGAAACAAATAAAATACCAAAACATACAATGTGGTATACTTTGTTTTTAATGTGTTGATATATTAATATCTAAAACAAATTCTTACAAACCATCAAATTGTTAATGCACGCTTATTTTCCTTTACATGTAAAAGTAATGGGTTTTAGAGTATAAAAATATTAAAGATTGCTTAAGATTTATTGAGAATCAAAACTTACACTTAATTATTATGTGCATAATTTAATCCATTTTTGTTGGCATTTCAGTTTTAGCAGTATTAACAGCCGAAAGTGGTGATGAAATAGTGCTTTTCACACATTTATTAAAGCAACTGGTTATTCTACTTTTTTCAAAAAATATACCCCAATATGGATGAAAAATCGGATTCATGTTCTCTGTAGGAATACAAGGACATGATATTAAGAAAAGCTTTCTTTCTTCACCTTTGCCATCACCATGGCATCAGAATAAGCTCTACAGCACGCAGCAGAAATCTGCTACTCAGCTTCAGAATTTCCTTACTTTGATCTGCTGTTGAGATTTGATAATATTTCAAATGCTGCTGTCCCTGAAATCTGTGTAGATGAAATGTTTTCTTGGGTTTTTTTTCTTAAAAAAATATTTGACTCTTATAGAATGTTTTGTTTTATTTATTTTCCCCATGTTTTTATTTATCAGAAAGAGCCTTGAAGCACCTTTACAATATTAGAGCATTTGATGAACTCACACAATCTCATGCCTTTTAATAAAATCTGTTGATCATAAAAGATGCTATCAGATCTTGCCAGTTTTTGGCTACTAATCTCACTTTCACTCCTCAGTGCTTTTATTTAGAATGTCTTCTGTTGTGTCTATCAAACACATCCTCTTAGAATAAATGTTTGGGCAGGCTGACTTTACTTTCTCCCATGAGCTGTTCAGAGCATCCAGAAGTGGGAGGTACATCAGTCTCTTCTGGAAAGGCTGGGCTTAAAACTCCGGGATACTCCTCCTCCTTCACGGGAGACCTCCCCAGCATCCTCCAGTTTTAGCTCAGCCTTCGTGGTAACAGGCTGTGCACTCCCTGACTGGAATGGTTTTCTGATTCAGCTAGTCAAAATTCAGGTTTGTTCTTGGGTTAATTCAGCTTGTAAATTTTTCCCCAATTAATTTGGCAATTTCAAGGCTTGTGGCTCTATTAGGTCATCCCCCCGATCAGTTTGAGAGCAGTTCTTTGTGGCTGGCGGAGCCTGCCACTCCGCAGGCAGCCTGAGACGGCAGATCCAGGCAATTAGCTTATCTAATCACCCGATCGTCTTATCTCTTATCTTATCTCCCCCACCTAGAGCGGCCCATACGCACGTACCTCGCCCGACGAAAGCTCCCTAAAGGCAGAGTCCCCAACTGCTTCAGGGCATGGCGTGGCTGCCCGTGTCCCCTTGCCTTTAGGCAGTCTCTTTCGGGCGATGGAAGCTCCCCAAATGCAGTCACCAGCCATTTTGATCGGCCAGTAGAAGCGGCCTCGGGGCGAGCGAGCGCGCGCACACACACACACACACACACACACACTCCCCTCGCCGTGAGGCCTCTTCTATCGGCAGATGAAAGCTCCCTTGAAGGCAGAGTCCCCAACCGCTTTGGGGCAAGCCGTGGCTGCCCATGTCCCCTCTTCTTTAGGCAGTCTCTTTCGGGCGATGGAAGCTCCCCAAATGCAGTCACCAGCCACTTCGATTGGCGAGGGGAGTGTGTGTGTGCGCTCGCCCCAAGGCCGCTTCTACCGGCTGATCGAAGCTCCCTTGAAGGCAGAGTCCCCAGCCTCTTCAGGCCGAGGCGTGGCACACACACACTCCCCTCGCTGCGAGGCCGCTTCTACCGGCCGATTGAAGTAGCTGGTGATTGCATTTGGGGAGCTTCCATCGCCCGAAAGAGACTGCCCTAAAGGCGAGGAGACACGGGTAGCCATGCCACGCCTTGAAGTGGCTGGGGATTCTGCCTTCAGGGAGTTTTTATCGGCTATCAGGGTATTCTAGCCTAGGCTACCTGAAGGGCACTCCTAAAGGCAAGTTTTCTCCCCATCTCCCCCACCCTCCCCCTGCCCATTTCTCTTTACCTCGTGTAGTTCTAACAAATGATGTGAGAAATGGCAGGGAAAAGCATGGTTTGAATACGCCTAAATTTTGGGGGCGGGGCTTAATTTCACCTCATGCCTAGAAATCATGCTGGGCCTTCCTATTGGTGGAGGCCGTATTGTTGGAGAAACGCGGTATATATATGTGTGTGTGTGTGTGTGTGTGTGTGTGTGTGTGTGTGTATTTGTATGTGTATGTATGTGTGTGTATATAGATATATATATATTTAGACTTACACTCCTGGAGAAGCATTCTACTTTCAACCACAGGCAACACCCCTAAGTACAAGTAATATTAATATTGATGTTAATGTTAATATTAATATTAAAAAAATTAAAGTTAGAGGTACGAGAATCAGTCCTCCACAATGGAAGGTGACAACGTCTTCCGCTCCAAGACAAATAAGTTCCGAGATAAGTCAGTGGGCCCCCCAAAGGCCTCTAAGGCGGCGGATAAGGGCCAGTACTTCACCCGGACCCACAATGGCTCAACCTAGCCGTATGGAGGTTGAACGGAGCCGTTTGAGGACCCAACAGATTTCAGAGCATGCCATTGCCACCATACAAGCATCCAGACGGTCCTCAACAAATCGTATATACAAGGCTAGGTGGTCCTTTTTCTCTCACTGGTGCCGGGGGTCTAAGATTGACCCAACAGCCCCATCAATAGGACAGTTATTGGACTTTTTACAGGAGGGGTTGACCAAGGACCTATCTCCAAATACTTTACGCAGACAGGTGGCGGCCTTAGCCTTGGTGATATCCTGGGGTGACCTTCATTCCATAGCGCACCATCCACATGTCTGCAGCTTTCTTAAGGGTGCTGCAAACTTACGACCTCCTGTAATTCACCGCTATCCTACTTGGGAGCTCAACAAGGTGTTAACCGCACTTACAACTGGCCCGTTCGAGCCTTTAAGAACCGCTAGTCTCAAATTCCTGACATATAAGGTGGTCTTCTTAATTGCGATCACATCAGCAAGGAGGATTTCCGAATTGGCAGCATTGTCGATGAGAAAGGACCTGTGCGTGTTTCATGCGGACAGAGTGGTTCTCAGATTGGATCCATCATTCACCCCTAAAATAAATTCAGTCTTCCACAGAGTGCAGGAATTGTGCAGGAGGAGATGTCCGAAACCATCTCATAGACTGGAGCATCAATGGCATTGACTTGATGTTCGAAGGGAGTTAAGTATCTATCTAGACCGCACGGCGGTATTTCGAAAATCTGAGGCTCTATTCCTATCCTTCAACCCATCCCCTTTAGGACACAAGGTGTCGTCGACGATCATTGGTAGATGGTTGAGAGCCACCATAGCTAAAAGTTATGAATGCCAGTCCATCTCAGTTCCTAAGGGCATTACAGCCCACTCAACAAGGAGTGCAGCAACATCAGCAGCATGGGCCACACGGGCTTCCATAAACGAAATTTGCAGAGCGGCGAGTTGGGCTTCACCATCGCCCTTTGTCAGAAATTATAAAATTGATGTCTATGCCTCAGTGGACGCTTCATTTGGCAGAAGAGTCCTGCAGAGGGTCCACAGAGTTTAGGAGTGGATTTCGATCCAGATGGAGTCCCTCCCTAAGAACAAGCCAAGCTTTGGTATGTCCCACTTCTGGATGCTCTGAACAGCTCATGGGAGAAAGGGCGTTGGTACTTACCTGATACGCCCGTTCTCTGTGAGCTGTGAAGAGCATCCAGCCCCACCCATTTCTTTCTGTCTGGTAGGGTTCCGTTCTGGTCAGGGATCTAGATTAGGTGATGAGTTCCAACTTTGGCACTCAGTCTTTGCAAAACTGGGGGACGCTGGGGAGGTGTCCCATGGAGGAGGAGGAGCATCCCGGAGTTTTAAGCCCAGCGTTTCCAGAAGAGACTGAAACACCTCCCACTTCTGGATGCTCTTCACAGCTCACAGAGAACAGGCATATCAGGTAAGTACCAATGCCCTTTTTCTTCTATTTCCACTATCATCTCATCTGTTTTATTCATTTCAACTTTTGGGAAACTACGGAATAATTTCTGCAGAAAGCAAGGATATTTAGACAAATGATGTCCACTTTTATATCAGAATGTCAAAGTCAGATGAAATCTACAGGAACATTCAATGTAAAGTAGTACTAACTGCAAGAATTTAGCTGTTTCCTCGATTTAGTTACATTTCTTATTTAATTAAAAGTCTTTCCTAATGTCAATCCTCTAAACCTATCCACACAAGGACATATATGGGTTAGAAGAAAGAAGCTTGAAATGCTGTTTTGCTTAGAGAAGCAGAGAAGAAAAGGCTCTTTAGTAACATCGTGTTTCTATTAAGCTGAGAAAACAAACCATTCTGATAACCTGACAATGTATTTTATTTTTCCACTTAATCTAGGAAATGTGTGATTTCAATCTTTTTAGTACCAGCTGCTTTCAAGTTTGTGATCAGAAATGGGGGAGGAGTTGTCTAAGGATCTGTCTAAGCACCCTTAGCAATTTATCTCCCAAATATCTAGTTTTATTAAATTAGAAACCAGGGATCTGCATCCTACCCAACAACTATCATAAACCTTAAAGGTGCTTGTGCTCCTAAGCTTCACGCAGTATTCAACTGACAAGGGCCTTCACCCTTCCACATGCTTCGCTGTCTTCTACTGTCTACTTTCTCTTTCTGGAAAAATAGCTTCACTGCCTCCTTGCTTCGTCTCACAGTCACTGGGTTAGGGATTGGCTGGGCTTGGAGAGGAGTATGCATTCAGATGACTATCTTTGAGCATCTTTTCACACTCAGATGGCTCCTTGTTTCACTGCCTTTTCAACTGAGTCACGTAGAGTGAGATGGAGGTGATTCCTTTTTGTTGTTATGCTACAGTTGGCCATCATGGGTAGTCTTTGAGTTGTAACTGTTCATTTAACGACTGTTCAAAGTCATAACAGTACTGAAAAAAGTGACTTAACAATCAATATTCACATGACTGTCTCAACATCCCCATGATCATGGGATCAAAATTTGAGGGCTTGGGAATTAGTATGTGTTTTAGATGCTTGCAGCATCTTGGGTTCATGTAATTGCCATTTGTGGCCTTCCCAGCCAGCTTCCAACTAGAAAAGTCAATGTGGGAAGCCAGATTTACTTAGCAACACATGATTCAGTTAACACAGATTTGAGCATTTTACAGCCTCTGGCCCAGAGGTGGTATTCAGCAGGTTCTGACCAGTTCTGGAGAAGCAGTAGCGGAAATTTTGATTAGTTTGGAGAACTGGCAAATACCAGCTCTGACTGGTTCTGCCCCCATCTATTCTCTGCCTCCCGAGTTCCAGCTGATTGGCTGGGTCTTCTTTTGTTGCCCTGCCCAGGAGAACGGAGCTGGAAAGCAGGATAGTGGGGTGGGGAGGGAATGGGATTTTGCAGTAATCTTCCCCCAGGAGTGGAGAGGGAATGGGGATTTTGCAGTAACCTTCCCCTGCCATGCCCACCACGCCCACCAAGCCACTCCCACAGAACTGGTAGTAAAATTTTTGAATCCCACCACTGCTCTGGCCCCATATGGCTCTTTGATTGTCTCTGTTCGACCAGTGTGAGGTCAATCAAAAATTAGAAAGCTAATGTAAGCTGGGTTGGGTCCCTAACTCTAAACTTAATTCTAACCCTAACCTTTCAATCAGCTGGCGGCCACAGGAGGGCAAGAAGACAAAATCCTTTTCTGTGCCTGTGCAGCGCTCACCTCTTGCTTGGAGCAGCCTGAGGAGCTGACGTGACAGAATTTGCAGATATCAAACCAGATTTCATTGATCAGGTTACTTTGGTTCAGCCCTTCACTACATTCCTGGTTTCTCATGTGGCCCCCTTGGGAAAATTAATTGCCCAACCTTGTCTTAACTTCAGTGATTTGCTTAACAATCATGGCAAAAAGGTCATCAAAACAAGCATGACTCACATAACTGCCTTATTTAGCACAGAAATTCTGGACCCAGTTGTGGCCGTCAATTGAAGATTATCTGTATATTTATTATACACTAGAGAGGTGTGAATTGGAACAGGGAAATAATTGATGAGTTGTAACTTAGCTTTCCTACCTACAATTAAAATTACATTCTATTGCACCATTAGACTTTTCTAGTAATTCAAAGCATTTACATCTAGATTTTATTTGTAGCTAATCTCAGGAATTTGGGATCAACTTTTTTTTTAATGTTCACGTACAAAGATTATCCCCTTCTACATAGCATTCTCATTAATAATGATATTAATTTGTATTTGAAGAAAAAAAATAAAATTTTGTATTATTAGTTTTCTGGAAAAAACATTTGTTTCACATTTTTTCTCTTATTCAAAGTATTGATTCAGAAGTACAAATTCCATATGAAGTGAGATTAAACAGTTTCCTGGAAATGAGAGCTCTCATGTAATCTAAATTGGTTGGTATCCAAAAGATTCATCTTACGTGACTGAAAAAACATTATTTCACAGAACTGATTATTATATTAAACCATACAGTATATTCCTCGGGTATATTTTATTACAAGTGTATTACATATTTTTAAAGTTCTTCATATTTCATTGATATTTATTCTTCAAGATATTTATTAAAAAGCAACTGTTTATGAACTATCCCAATGTAGAAAGCCAGGAAGATGGCATGGAAACGAATATTCAGAAATCAGAATTTTAATGTTTCTGTCAGTTTTCTGATCTGGATTTCTTCTAAGACTGATACTACCTCTTGAATAACTGCAATATTTGGCACTGAACATAATTATAAGTAGGAGTTATTTTCATCTTTCATTTTTTTTCTGTAATATAAAAAGGTTGTTACATGTTATTTATAAAAATATGTTGTGTAGTAAATCCCTCCTTAGGCAACCTGGTAAATAAAGGGCATTTTTTTCCAACCAGTCCAACTTTTCATGAGATTAAGGTCTCACCTCTCCAAACAACAGCATGTCACTTTGCCACAAATATGGTCACCAACACTGTGCTGCTATTGATATAGTAAGTCTTCTATCTCTACCTACTAGAAACGATAGTGATAGCTGCTCTTCTTAGAAAACTTTTCTTTAGCAGAGAACATTCCATTTGTTCATTAATAACTCATGGGAAACTTGTGGATCAATTTATTGAAATCTCCAAAGCTGAGGGACTGAATCAAATCTTACTGAATCAAATCTCTAGTTGCATTGCTTAAGGCTATGTGTAAAGCAGAGAACTTTTGCAGATAAAATTAAGAAGTAAACTATTCCACTGAAGTTGAAAAGTTTTTTTTAGTGAATTGTCTTTATTGTCAGTTTATTTAATCAAATAACTTTGGACATTTTACAGAGAATCTCAGAAAGTAATCTTCTCCATAATATCACTCAATTATAACACATCTCCATATAAATTTGGATGGTCTAATATTTTTTTTTAGCGTATGGCACATGTTAGCCAGGGATCACTGAGGTGGCTGGCTGCCTCTGTGAAATAAATTTTTCTGGTGGTATTATCTTTACCTGCGGGATGCCTGAATGCTGCTAGGCAATCAGGGGAGGCTTCTTTCTTGTCCCTGTGCGGTTTATTCACTCACTGGAATTGAGCCGCCAACCTCAGTGGTGCGCAGGCCCAATGTCTTACTAGGTGAACCACCACAGCCCCCGGGTGGTCTAATAATTAATATGAAAAGTGACCTAAAAAGAAAAGTTTCAAAAATTTCCTGAAGGCTATGAACTATGACATTGGGTCTATATCTGAGAACTATACATTGCACAAAATAGAGGTGACAACTGAGCACCTGATGAAAGTAGGAGAAGAAGCAATGAATAGAAACTCATCAAAGAGAGATCCAACCGAGTAATAAGGAGAAATTTCCTGACAGAACAAACAATCATTAGAATGGCTTGCTCTCAGAAGTTGTGGATGCCCCTTCAATGGAGGTTTTTAAGAAGAAATTGGACAGCCATTTGTCTAAAACAGTATAGTGGTGTAATGGCCTACTTGAGCAGGTGGTTGGACTAGAAGATCTCCAAGATCCCTTCCAACTTTGTTATTCTATTCTAAGAGGCTATAACAAATCCACTATCACCTTGCTCCAGTTTTCCTGCTTTTTCCCCAATTAAGTTTTCCACATTCCTTGTATACTAAACAATACAGTCAAAGAAGATTTGAGTGCTTTCCTACTATATAATTGACTCTGAAGTATAGGACTTCTTTTCTTTTTACTAGAAGCACCTGGGATAACTTAGCTTAAGTACTTTCCCCTCATAAGTTAATAATAAATCATCATAATAAAAATTCAATGGGTAAATCGCATGGACATAAATTTTACATAAAACGTAAATGTGAATTTGTGTAAAGCAATTTTATTCATGATGCAGTTTCACTGAAACCTTAATTACATTGGCTATATCTTTACTGTTGGCAACATTTTAAAATATTTTAATTTGAACTGCAAAATGAATTGCAATAATTAAATTTCTGTTGTATTCCTAGTTAATGGAGTTTTATAGTTGCCATGGTAATATTTGAGGGCAGTATAAAAGTAAATACTTTTTTTAAGAAAAAAGGATGATTACAATCAATTGAACAAAATTTTCTGAATGAAAATGTGGTTGTCTGTTTACTTATGGTAGCAATGTTTAAAAGATACTTTATCCACAGCAATGAAAAGTGATAAAGTGTATACATGCCATAAAAATTGTATTTGATAATTTTTGTATATGACAAAGCTTTCATTAAATACACAAAAGCAGACCAACACTTCTGTAACTGTTATCAGTTTTTGCCCACAAACAGCCTTAATGTAAGATGATAAAGTCAGTTTAGACGTGGTGGCACAATGGTTAGAATGCAGGATTGCAAGCTAACTCTGTCCACTGCCTGGAGTTCAATCCTGACTGGCTCAAGATTGCTTCAGCCTTCCATCCTTCTGAGATTGGTAAAATGAGGGCCCAAATTGTTGGGGGCAATATGCTGACTCTGTAAACACACACTTAGAGAGGGCTGTAAAGCACTTTAGGCGCACCACGGTATTTAAGTCAAAGTGCTATTGCTATTGCTAGTCAAACATGTGACAATATTTGATGGTAAACTTTCTGAGAGTATAATTTTTGTGTTCTTCAACTCCGTCCAATAATCACACGTTCACTTAGAGCACATGCTTTATATTGATTTCTGATTTTTTTTGCTTATTTTCTCTTTTCTATATAGCTGTTTGAAGTTAAAATCTAAATTCTAATGATAATTTCTTCCTTTTTCTGTTACTTTCCATCCAAGTTTTTTCTTTCTTAAACTTTTTAAATATAAATTCAATCGCAATTTTCTTCATTTACTCTTGTTATGATTATTATTTCAATTAGTACAGAACTTTGGCTTCATTTTTAACTTTATTTAACTCTTTTCTGGTGTTGCATTATTTTAATAGATAGCATCAATTCCCATAATAAAGTATTATGGACCTATTACTTTATGTACTTTTATTCACATGCAGTTTCCTTCCTTGTTTGTTTTTTATCCTATGTTGTAATATTGTGAGGAAACCCTAGATTCAGACTTAAAGCCCCTGTGTATAAAATGTTGCTGCTTATCGGACAGACAAGAAAGAGGAAGCAGATAACAGGGCTATTTGTGTAATTATAACTAATGGCATTTTTTGTGGCAGCAGCTCCAATACAGATGGTTCCCGGCTTGCAACTATTCATTTAGTGACCAGTTACAACAGCACTGAAAAAGGTGACTTATGACCAGTTCTCACACTTAACAACCTCTACAGCCTCATGGTCATGTGATCAAAATGAGCAGTTGGCAACTGGCATGTATGTAAGATGGTTGCACTGTCCTAGAGTCATGTGATCACCATTTCCAACATACCCAGCTTGCTTCTGACAAGCAAAGTCAATGGGGGAAACCAGATTTGGTTAACAACTGTATGTTTCACTTAATAACTGCAGTGATTTGCTTAATAGCTGTGGCAAAAAGGTCACAAAATGGGGCACAATTCACTTAGCAACTATCTTGCTTAGCAGGGAAAAGGTTGGGCTCAGTTGTGGTTGTAAGTCAAGATCTACTTGTACTTCTGAAAATATAAATGTGATTCAGATGTTACAAAGAAGTATTGTATAGCTAGATATTTTATATACATTTGAAACAAGATAGCACTGATTGTTACTTTTTGCCATAATTGCCAGATATCTGAAAAATAATCCTCATGTTTTTATGTTGTTTTATTTTTTACTTTCAAAAAATTGTAATCATCAATACACTTGTGAAATGTTTAGCTTGAGATTTACTGCTACAGTAAATTGGTTTTGAGAAAACTTCTGACTAAGTTGAAAGTATTTCATTCCCAATAAGCAGAACTATAAATAGATTTCAGATAGGTAGTGTGTTCAGCAGGAAAATAGTTATGTTCACAGGAAATAAAAAATATTTATTCATTAGTAGTTAGATACTATCTAGCTGACTCATATTTCTGTCAACATATGTAATAATTCATATCCAATAATGTCTTTAATCCCAATACTTCAAATTAATTTTTTTAAGTTGACTGTCATTTTTTCTCAATGTCTGGCTTTTACACTTTTCTTCCTGGTCTTCTCTAAGTTTGTCATTGATTTTCTCTGCAGGATTAATATTTACTTCTCCAGCACACTTTTTTATCTTGTTATTTTTCTCTGTATGTTGACATTCTTGGCGGGAATATGGTTGTGGGGTTTTTTGCTTGCTCGATGTTAGAAATATACCATCAATATAGTTTAATTGACCAACTAATGGGGATATCTATCTTACCTACATTAAATCAGCAACTATCAGAATGTGCTGATAAACTGGATGTGGTGGTCTTCTGGAGAATATATGTTCTGGTCCTTTTTTTCCTTCTTAGCTTTTTTGTTGTCTCTTCTGAATGGCATATAAATATGGTTTATTTATATTGATGATTCATTTGTCTGAGTGCCCAGCTTCTAGGAATTCCCTACCATTTTTGGATTTACCTTGTCTAGGATGCTTCCCTGTTGAGTAAGGACAGATTCAGCCATAGTTTCAACTGGAAAACTGTAAAGATCCTAGATCAAGCAAATCCCCAAACTCTAGAAAATATGTGTCATGACATTACAATCCAAGTGTCTGTTTTTCTGTCACATTATCACATGAAAGTGCATAGGATGCAGAATTTATGTTACAATGATGTGATACGTATTTCTTCTCTCCCTTAACGTCTGCTGTGGATGCCCATGTTCAGGATATAATATCAGTGCAAGGAACAGAATATATACAAATGAGAACCCAAAGAACTATGAAAAGATAAGTTACATCACAAAAATTGAAACAGAATTTTCAAGGGGTAAAGATCTGCTATCATAATATTCAAAGGAAGATGGAGGATGAAAGCTAAGAAATATGTACAATGACCGTATATATATATTTTGAGCTAGTAAAATTTTTAACAACCAGAAAAAGAAAGAAATGTACACATTTAATAAAAATGTATATAGTAAAATTTAGAGAAAGAAATTAACAAAATATTCACCCCACCCATAAAATATAGAGTATATCTGTCTATGTAGCATAATGTTCGTATATCAGATCCTGCTAGGAGAATTGTTTTTGTGATTTCAAACATCAGATATCTGGCATATCTGTGCTTTTGGTTTGATAATATTATCTAGTTATGACATCTATAATCATTTGGATCATAAAATACTCTTGATGCTTTTAGAAATTATCATTCAGTGTGGTACTACTAATATAATGTATGGAGCTTTTAAAGGTTGAAATTACTGCAGATATTACAGACATTCATAACTGTGTATTTAGGAATGGTGAATTCCAAAGTCCGTTCATAATCCATTAAAAATCAGCCTAAATCACTCTGGGAATCCAATTTTTATTATGCTGTATTTTTCCTAATTAAGGCTTTATCACAATTTTTAAAGCATAATTTGATAAGGGAATTTTCTGTCCCATGTGGTTGATGGTACATATGTGCATGAGATAGATGCATCAATGGATATCAGAACTTATACGTACATTATTCCACACTTGAGTGAATTATTTCAGCTTTCTATGCTAGTTCTTAGATCCATTTTATTCTTCATTGTCTTTGTTCACCTGCCATAGGATGTTGTGCTTCCACTATTTTTACTTCATCTGTTAAATCTATTGGAATTAGACAATCACTCACTTCTGTTTTGTCCTGACTTCACCCAATTTATTTGTAAGAGACATTGTGAATATTGCTCAGGATCTTACTATGTCTTTTCTCTATGTTTTAGCACAAGAGATATTTTACAATTTTTTTCTGTTACAGAAAATTAAGAGCTATAAAGGCCATGGGTACTTCTACAGTAGCAGTTGGATATGCATATGGATCTTATAAAAGATAATACTATAGTCCCAAGTGCCCACTTTTGTGCAAAATTATCATTTGGATGTTGCATCTTTTGGATGAACACCACTTTCTTGAATTCTGTCTTGAGATGCCTATCCAATGATCTGTTGGTAAAGTTACTATTTCTCTGCATATGTAATACACAAATGTAATAAAGAATCACAGATTTAAAAGTAATCATTTTATACCATCCATTTCTTATTTTGCTATAAAAGTTGTGGGACTGATTGGAGTAGATTGTAGGGGTGACACTGAAATATAATTTTATCATATTTTATTTATTTATATATTAAATTGCTATATTTTATTCCAATTTCATTCAAATTGTATTTTATTTAATTTCATTGTAAATTTTATTTTATCCAATTTAATTTTAAATTGTTTTTATCAGATTTTAGTCTGAACTTTGCACTTCGATATGGCCCAAGGGCTAATCAATAAACTAAACTCAGCTATAAATGTCCTGAGATCTAGGGGTTGTAGTTGACAGTTTGCGGCAATAATACAAGAAATAATACAAGATGCTTGTAATAAAAGTCTCAGTTGCCGAAACTTCTGGTATAATGTTTTATTCTAATTGCCTTGTATTTGTAAATGTATAGATATCCATTTGACAAACAATGGCTATAGCTGATGAATGTGGTAGTTAGCAAATTAAAGGCTCCTCCTCCTCCTCCTTCCCCCTCCGGCACACTACATTCGTTTAGGAGAGAAACTTTTTTTCAATGAGATATGGATTCCATTTAACAGTTATAAAGCCCTTCAAAGCTAACTAAAACTAAAGCTAATTTCTAGAGCTTTTTTTATGTTGAGTTACAAATCAGTAATGTTATATTCACTAGGTGTTAATTATTAATTAATTTGCCATAGAAAACTGATAGCAAAAATTATAACTTTTCTAAATACCATTTATTTATCTGAATAATGTAATTGAAATTTTCATCTGCTGTAATAATAGTCCTGATAAATTAATTTAGGATGCTCTTTTAAAATCTAGTTACTCTTCCATTCTGCTAAGAAGCATTAATCACAGTACTTTCATCTAAAGAGGGAAACATGACCTATTCATAATCCCCAAGGATACACCAGTTGGCACAGTTCAGGATGATTCCTTTCCATGCAGCAATGCACCAAAATAATGGGTGCAAAATGTAAATTATTCTGGAAGGCTAGAAGAATGAATATCTTTTCAGAGCAGAACTCTAAAAATGCCAGTGGTTTTTCCAAAATAATATTGAGTTTCTACTTCCTGTTGTTTTTTAAATCCTTTGCAAACTTATTTTTTCGAACGTGAAGAACAGAAGGAATGGTTATGTGTTACCTGCTTAATTGCCAGTTAAACTAGATGATTTGCAGTGCAATATATTTTCAGCAAAGTGCTTATATAACATTTTTTTTTGTCAAACACATTTTATGATAGGACATGTGTAGCCTTTGAGATAATGTCGTCTCCTGTTAATTAGCTGGATTTATCCTCTGTAGTCTTCTTGGCAAGAGTTTCAGAAGTGGTTTGCCATTGCCTTCTTCTTAGTGCTGAAAGAGGTTGAATGGCTCAACATCATCAATTAACTTTTTACTGAAGATAGACTAGTACTCACAGTCTCCTGGTTTCTACCTTGATGTTTTAAATCAGGGGTATCCAACCTTGGCAACTTTAAGACTTGTGGAGTTCAACTCCAAGAGTTCCTCAGGAGCTCTAGGAGTTGAAGTCCACAAGTCTTAAAGTTGCCAAGGTTGGAGACCCCTGATTTAAATCACTATATCAAACTGGCTCTCAGAGAGGGAGAGAGAGACAGAGAACAGTTCTTCCACCTTGCTGGTTATCCTCTTCTTTTCTGTGTTTCCCAGACTTCTCCCAAGAGCTAGATCTTTGCATTGTGTGCCCAAAGTATGACAATTTGATCCTGGTTATTTGTGCTTCTAGTAAGACCTTTGAGTTGAATTGTTCAATGATTTATTTGTTTGTTTTCTTGACTATTCTGGAGGCATTCTCAAGAGTTATCTCTAACACCGAGGTTCAAAAATGTGAGTGCTGTTTCTATCCTGCTTTTTCAAAGTCCAACTTTAGCTCCCACAGAATGTCAAAAGAAGACTATTGTCTGCATTATTTTGATCTTTATAGATATAGATATAACGTGGCATCTGAGGCCTTCAGTAAGAGAGAGAGAGGGAGGCAGGGAGGGAGGGAGCACATACTTTTTGAGTAACTACTGTGCATAGCTGAAGTAAATAAAAATTGCAGAGTGAAAAGAAGATAAAATATTAAAAAGAGAACATTGAAAATAAGTTATTTAAGATTGAAGGCACAAAATGATACCATCATACCAAATGATGCTAATCTATACCCTTTCACAAAATAATTGAGAATTAAGAGGTGAGGTTTTAAACATAAATTGTTAAGATATATTTTACTACATTAATGTAACTTTAGAATCTAGAACAAGGGTCTTCAAACTTAGAACGTCAACTCGAAAAGTTCCTGAGCTAACATGACTGGAGGAAGAATTCTTGGAGTTGAAGAATTCTTGGAGTTGAAGTCCACAAGTCTTAAAGTTGTCAAGTTTGAAGACCCCCTGGTCTAGAACATTCATGAGTACCATTCCAAGTCAGACTCCTTGAAGTAACAAAATTAGTGACGTACAACCTATTGTTATGAAAGATAAAGACATGTCTGTAGCTGCAGTAGAAAGGCTACAAGCAGGCATCAGCTGCTAATACTAAAACCCATAGTTACTGTCCTTAAAATATTCAAAACCTAGCAACATTGTTAGCTTTCAGCTGCCTCTATCCCAAATGGGCCTTAAAAATGAATCATTAATATATTTCTGTCAGGCATGGTTAGGTGGTCTTGAATTCCAATCCCATAATATATCTTGCAGTGCTAGCTTTTCATGTGTTTTAGCATGAATAGGCATAAAGCTTTTAAAAGCATTTAGTTACATAAATATGATAAGTTGTAAATATTGTGTTTTTGTAATCACCACTACATGCGAATATAAAAGCAATATTTCAGAAATAAGTATGCAGTAGGCTTTTGGGTAAGGTTTATTACTTTATGACAATCAAGACATAATAAATAATTGCTTTTAAATTATATAAGAAGTTAGAGGCTGATTTTGGAAAGTTAACTCCAAAACGATGTGGCAATTCTGCCTGAGTGTATTTTATTAATAGAAATGAAGACAATGAAGAGTTTTGTGACACCTTAAAGACAAATGTATTTGGAAGTTTAAACCCATAATACGTTTTGGCTTTCTTTTACTGGTTTGTCTGTGGTGAAGAGGAGGTTTAAAAACTGGCCAAGTGGATTCTGAATATGCTCTTGGTGCAAACAGATAAAAATCTAAGAAAGCTGATCATTATTTATACGCTGTATATAAAATAACTTTTTGCTGTTTGAAGAAGGAAATGTCAAAAGAAAGAAAATTTTCATTCAAACAATTGAACTTGCTTAAAATAGCATATTAGATCTTGACTCTAGAAAATTGTTATGTATAATTCAGAACCATTTTATTATCAGAATTAATCTATTCTGAATAACCAACCTATATTATTACAATACTTTAAGTGGACAGACTTGCAGCACTCTGCTTTTAATTCTGTGAATTCAGCATTATGAATCTAATTTCATATTTCTATGTACATTTTCATAAATCATTCATTTTAGATGGGTATCAAATTTTAGTTAAGAGATAAAAGGGATGTGGAAATATACATTAAAAACAAATAAGGGGTTATGTTCACATAGGAGTTAATCTGTCAAACATGGATATGCACAGGCGGCTGTAAACCTTTTTCTCTGACTAGTTGTACTCCAGCTGATTAGATCCCAGTCTTCAACAAAGCACAGTTAACCTTGAGCCTTGCATGAATAATTAACCAAGTAGAAAATAAAGAATGTGAAAGCATCTTACTGGCAGAAAAGATCAGCTGACCTCTGTAAGCAAGTGTGCCTTGTTCAATTGAACTACAGCCAGTTTAAATATTTGTTCAAATTCCATGATGCAGTATGTGTGTGCCTGTGGTGGATATGGACGCGGGTATGTATGTATTTTTCTATAAAGCAGTAGAAGCCAGTGTTCTGTTCCCCACACATCAAGTATGGTGGCAAAGTAAACTCATTCAACTAAACATAAATGCAGCAACAGTGGCAACTTGCTGTACATAGCAACTGTCCAGTTATCTCGGAAGCCTCCCCAAAAATACACAAGAAAGTACTAATAAGCATGCTGTGGCCAGTGATATGGAATTGTGACAAGCTTCTAAGTCCACAAAACAGATGTGATTGTGAAGTGGAACTGCAATAATTTTTAAAGAATTGAGCAGAGGCAGACCTTCTGTAGAATTTCAGGACAAACCTAACAGCAGTGAGTACCTGTAGTTCAGGATTGAATTGCAGAATTCTTGATGCTTTCTGAACTTGGTTGCTTGATTGTAGATATTTCATTACCCAGCTAGTTAATATCATCAGTGCCTGAAACATTTGCAACCAAATAGCTAAGCTCAGAGAACAGCAAAAATTCCACACTGCAGAACAATCCGATAACCTACCAGCCTTATTATGTTATTTATTGTACGCAACAATTAGGAAAATGAGTCCAAATCCTAGATTATCCCTCTTTTTAGAGGGTTAGGCTAAAACTGGTTTTAAAATGCAACTCTGGACTTCTCCCTGTTCTTCTACCTTGTCACTTGCTGTTTGTAAGCCATACTAAAATCAGTTTGAAACCTATTCTTCCCAGTTAAGCATTTGCAAGTATTATGAATTTAACTGAATGGTGTTCAGGTTTCCTTTCTTTTTCAAACAAAGTCCTGGAACTATAGTTGTCATTTTTCATTTAAATCTGCTTTATGAAGTCCAGTGGTGAAGTCTGCCCAACAATGAAGTCCAGTAGATAATCCTGTCTCTCCCCCCCGCACCCCCCCCCCAGTGCCTGGGTACTTCCATTGGTCCTGATCCAATTAATTTTGAAAGTTAATCAGCTCAACTGCTGCTCCTGAAGAAACACCCCAAAATTAGAGCATTCTGCAGTGTTTCCCCTGGAAGTGTGAAAAAGGTGGCAGGAATCCACTTGTTAGCTTTTGTCATATACCGTCCTTTTTTTCTCCAGAAGTCAACATACAGGTAGTCCTTGACTTACCACCACAATTGAGCCCAACATTTCTGTTGTTAAGTGAGATATTTGTTAAATTTTGCCCCATTTGACAACCTTTCTTTCCTCTGTTGTTAAGTGAATCCTTCCTTGCCTCAGTTGTTAAATGAATCACTGCAGTTGATAAGTTAGTCACCTGGTTGTTAAGTGAATCTGGCTTCCCCATTGATTTCGGTTGTCAGAAGGTCACAAAAGGTGACTGCAACCATCATAACTATGAGTCAGTTGCCAAGCATCTGAATTTTGATACATGACCATGAAGATGCAATGGTCATAAGTGGGAAAAATGGTCATAAATCACTTTTTTCATTGCCATTGTAACTTTGAACAGTCACTAAAGGAACTGTTGTTAAGTAGAGGACTACCTACACTGGGTGCTGTTCCTTCCCTCCCATCAGTCTCTTCTACCCCACAGGAATTGATGTCCTTTGCCCTTTTTCTCCTACTGAACTATCTAGCGCTACTGACCAATCATAGACCAGGGAGGATTCCCTGAAGCCACCAGGCAGAAAGTGCAACTTCAAAGATTTAAAAGAAATAAATGATAATAACTTAATCTTTCCAAAGCAAAAGCAATGTTTTTGAAAGCGAGTATAGAAACATGCATTGCTTATTTTTCTTAAATATCAGAAGCAGGAACATAACAAATGGATCCTTGTTACAGATTGAAATAAATAGTAGATCTGATATGTGATATCATATCTGATATGTTCAGGAAACTACTTGTATCTCATCTCTGCAGCTTAGCGCAAGAAATGTACCTGTACTAAGCAAAAGCCATTCAAGTGTAATAAGATTTTTTTGTAAAGTGTTATTTTCTGTTATTTGTGCTTACTTTGGTATTGAACTAGATTTTGATTTTCCTTTCAGCCACAACCACCAAACTACCACATTTAAACATCCAGTGACTGGCCAGTTTTCCCCAGAAAACGTGGAGTTCATTTTACAAGAGGAGTAAGTAGATTGATTTGCGTTAGGCATCGAATAACTGTTTTTAACCTTTAATTAGTAGTTGAAATTCTACAATCTTATTCTATAACTACCTATTAAGTGTATGTTGTTGTTTCATTCCAATTCCTTATGAATGAATGATGAAATAATTTTTTCCCATTGTACCACTTTTCCATCCCAGGCTCCAAAAATAAAAATGCTCTCCTCCATTAAAAAACTGAGGCTGAATTACATTGTACTGTGACAAGGGGAAAATTATTAGGTACATATGAATAATAATACACTTATCATTTAATTAATTGAATGACAATGAACTTCATTTTAGTTTTTGTTATAGCCCTTTTCAGTTCTTGGCAGTCTCCCACCACAGTTCTCATCATGCTATTCAAAGGCCCAATAAACCTCTCAGCCTGAAAAGGGTTGTATATTCCTTTCTGAAAAGTGCACAAGTTAGCAAGGAAAAAAGGTAGCCTTCAGAATATTGATTTGGGCTAAAACAAAGATAGAAGCAAAGAAAATGCAATTCTTTATGTAAAACATTAAAATATTTTCCTCAGATACAAACACAAGAAAACAAAAGATGTTATAACATTTATTAGGTGTACTACATCATCTGTTTGAAAAAGCTGTGAACATAATATTTCATCCTTGTTTCAGTATTATTCATGTATATTTGTGATATTTAAAAAGGTTTTATACCTTTAACAAACAGATGCTTTGTAATTGTGGAAAACTAAATTTCACATTTTAAAAAAGCTCCATATCCTTAAAATATATAATCTGTTAAATTGTTGAGTCCTGAAAAAAAACATTAAATTGAAGATAGATGGCAGTTAATCTTCTTTTGACTTGAGTGAAATCATGAAATTGATTGTCATGGTTTTACTTGCTGCTTTCTCCTGATAGTTTGGTCTTTTATAAGAGAAATAATGAACAATGACCCAATAACTGTTTTAGTTGCCTGTTTTTATGTATTCCTTGATTGAATATCAGTGACAACAATGGAAACATTCTGGACATCTCGTTTGTCAGACGTTTTATTTGGCTGTGTTAAGCTAGATAAGAATAGTGAGATTTCAGTGCAACAATACAGTATGTTATATTCCATGACTTCATTTAGCCATAACCCTAGATGGAAAATTCTATCATGTTGCTAATTTAAGTCTCATCTTTTCTTTCACGACCTGTGCTGTTGCTTGAAGATTTAAAATGCAATATGGCATGAGCGCTTTAATTTGGCAAAACAACAATAGAGGTCGAGGCATACATTCCATGTTACAGTGACATTTATAAGCTACAGGATTTTCCTGTGGCAAAAAGACAATAAATTCAAATTAAAAAAGAACTAAGTTACAAGTTATACTCTTAAAAACACAATGTTATTCAGCATAGGTTCAAAAGGCAAAAGTAAAAGGTTTTTTTTAAAGTAAAAGGCAAAGAAGGTGCTGGGCTAGAAACCAGGAGAGTTCTAGTCTCATTTTAGGTACAAGAAACCAGCTTCTCCAATTGATTTTGCTTTATTTTATTTATTTATTTATTTATTTGGTTTGTCAATTGCTTACAAGATAATAGGTATAAGTAAAAACATAGTTATTAATACATGGATAAGAAAAATAAAAGAAACAATAGGACAGGGACGGTAGGCATGTTGGTGCGCTTATGCACGCCCCCTACAGATCTCTTAGGAAGGGGTGAGGTCAATAGTAGACAGTCTAAGGTTAAAGTTTTTGGGGTTTGGGGAAGAAACCACAGAGTCAGGTAGAGTATTCCAGACATTGACCACTCTGTTGCTGACGTCGTATTTCCTGCAGTCAAGTTTGGTACGATTAACCTTGGGTTTGTATCTATTGTTTGCTCTTGTATTGTTATGGTTGAACCTGAAGTATTCATTGACAGGTAGGAAATTGCAATGTATGATTTTATATACTATCCTTAGATCGGACCAAAGGCGGCGTAGTTCTAGGTTTTCTCAGTCTAGAATTTCAAGTCTGGTGGCATAAGGTATTCTGTAATGAGTAGAGGAGTAGAGAACTCTTCTTGTGAAATATTTCTGGACTTTCTTAACTGTGTTAATATGAGATACGTAATGTGGGTTCCAGACTGATGAGCTGTATTCGAGTATTGGTCTAGCAAATGTTTTGTATGCTTTAGTTAGTAGTGTAATATTACCAGAGAAAAAGCTACCTAAGATTAGGTTAACAACTCTTAATGCCTTTTTGGCTATGTAGTTACAGTGGGCTCTAGCACTTAGATCATTAGAGATGAGTACTCCAAGATTCTTGACAGAGTTTGGATCATCAACAAGGTCTTGACTATTCAGCCTGTATTTTATTTTCGGATTTTTTTTGCCAATATGTAAGACTGAGCATTTATTTGTTGAGATTTGAAGTTGCCATTTGTTTGACCATTCTGATACATAGGCAAGGTCTTTTTGAAGGGTAGCAGTATTGTCTATGGTGTTGAATAGCTTTACCTCATCAGCGAAGAGAACGCAGTTGCTCTTAATATGGTCACAGAGGTCATTTATGTAGAGTATGAAAAGAGTTGGTCCTAGAACACTGCCTTAGGGGACACCACTATTGACAGGTACAGAATTTGATAGTACACTCCCAATTTTGACCATTTATTGTCTGTTTGACAGGAATGCTTCTATCCAGTTATGCAGGTGTCCAGAGATACCATAAGATTTTAGTTCTAGGAGTAGTTTGTCGTGTACCACTGAATCAAAGGCTTTACAGAAGTCTATGTAGATTTCATCTATTGCCTTGCCCTGATCAAGTTGTGTAGTCCATATGTTTTTGCAATGTAAGAGTTGCAGATTGCAGGATAGTTTTTTTTCTGAAACCAAATTGTTTATTAGAGAGTAGGTTGTTTGTCTCTAAGTGGAGGAAGATGGATTGGGGTCTCCCTTTTTGAAGATGGGGATGACCGTGGCTTGTGACCATAGGTTAGGCAAGGAGCTGGTCATGAAAGCTTTTTCAAAGATTATGCTTAGAGGTTCTGCTATGGCAGTGGATAGCTTTTTTAATAAGTAGGCCCATATTCCGTCCGGTCCAATAGATAGAGATGGTTTTAGATTGCGTAGTGCTTTTTCAACATTGTCTTCTGTAAAATCGATATGCTTGTGAGATGTCATCTGGGGTGACTGCAAATTGTGATCATATGTCTATGCAAGATGCTGTAATCATTGTAAATGCAAGTCGTTTACCAAGTGCTGAAAATCACATGCAACCACGTGACCATGCATGTAACTTTGAAGATGGATCATAGATCACTTTTTCCAAGACCGTCACAACTTTGAACCACTGTTCAGCGAACAGTTGTAAGTTGAGGGCTATGTTTATTGTGTTAATTCTAAAAAAAGAGAATGTGGTCTTCAGTTTAGATTTAGATTTTAGTGGGAAAGTTGTAATCTTTGCTCTTATGGCAGGCCACAAGATTACATTCCCAGGACTATACTTTCCTTTTTCAAAGCCAATTATGCAATTACGCAGCACCACCTGACTAAGCTTTTTTGGACCTTGGAAGGGCCAGGCCTGATTAGGATGTAAATATTAAGAGCATTAAGAGACTTTCAGAGGATTCCAGGTCTGTAAAATAAACAGGGAAGTTTAAAAAAAACATGCTGGAGAAACACAATAGCAAACCATTGTATTGCTGCTGAGAAAACTACATGGGTTGTAAGCCATCAGGAATAAAATTTGATTTGAAGATTTTACCATTTTTAATGATATGAATGATGTTTCATCTAGCTTAAGCTATTTATTGAACTGGTGAACTAGAAACATGGAACATTTGCAGAGTTAGTTCATCCTAGTTCCACAGTTTAAAATAAGATTTTAATAATCAATTCAATTGTGATTTCTTTCTTTCAGGCATAATTCACATATGTCCAAACATCAGATAAACCAAAGACCTTCAAGTATGGTCAGTGAAACATCTACTGCTGTAACTACATCCACTACAGATACAAAACTTGGATCCAAGGTAAATTTGAGTTTTTAATGAAATTTTAAAAATGAAGCATATTAAGAGAATGAGCCGTATTGGGGGGCATTGTGCTAACTGTACTATATTAAATCTGTAGAAGAAATTCATGGATCCGTAGAAGACATTCATTAGATTTGAATTAGATATATCCGTATTTTCTATGGTCATAAAGATGTGTAGGGGGTTGATCCTAAGTATGCATTGCTCTTGTGATCTTGTGCTAAACATTGGTTTAAAATATACTTTGGTGCTTGGACTTACAGTTGATTCTTCTGGGCATTGTAATTTTATGAAAAAAAAAATCCAAATCATTAGTCTTATAGGCATCTGTTATGTGGAGGGAAGCTTGACGTAAATACTTCTAGAAAAACACTCTTTTATATCCCAGAGAGCAAATATTTTAATGAAAATAATACAAAAATAAGAATAACTGTCCTATTATTGCAAGACACACACACACATACACACACACATATTTGTCTTGTATATGTATGTATATGTATATGTATGTATGTATACACACACACACACACACACACACACACACACACAAGCCCAATTATAAATCCCAAAATAACTGGAAAATGTTCCCAAGAAAATTGTACTATAGAATCAAATTGCAGGTTATGGCATGTTTGTATTTAACTTGTTCTTTTTCATTTATGAACGAAAATTTATATCAGGGTTTTTGTCAAATGTAAGAAATCAGGAGAAAAGGCATTTCAAATGAATGCAGGTTTATTACATGCTAAGACTCCCTGCAAAGTCAAAGCTAATGAACAGTAAATAAGAGTCAACAAAATTCAAAGTGGCTTGGACTTCAATCTTTTCTGGGTGCAAAGGGATTCAAGATTGATGACATACTTGTTCCCTCCCCTCAAGCTCAGTCTGATCATCTACAGCTTTTGCGTTCAAAGTGTCTTTGTTCTGATCTTAGTGAAACATTATTTTGTAGACTCACATGAATATTAAAACAGAAAATTAGCAGTAATCTGAGTATAAATATATAAATATATGCAGATTCACTTAATTCACTGTGTAACTAACTTAACAACTGCAGTGATTCACTTAACAATTGTGTCAAAAAAAGGCTGTAAAATGGAGTAAAATTCCTTTAGTTGTCTTGCTTAGGAATGGAAAATTTGGGTTGAATTGTGATTGTAAGTTAAGGACTACCTGTACTGCAGTTTCTCTTTACTACCTTCCAATTTGCAGAGATCAAGCAATAGGATTTGAAGGACTGAAACGTCGTAAATTTGTATTTCAATAGTTCATTATTATAATGTTGTCAGATATTTGCTTCTGCTGATTATTTTGTTAATACTTAATCAACTAGTAGTATAAATTAAACAATCAAAAGTAAAATGTAAGTTTTTGTATTATTCCACTGTTTCTTTGGAGTTAAGGGTTAGTCCTAAATATAGTTCGTACTTACTTATTTTGTATATGCTTTTTTTTTTAGTTAGTAAAATCTAGCAATAAAGTTCATAGTTTTGGGAAAAGGGATCAAGCTATAAGGAGAAACCCTAATATTCCTGTTGTGGTCAGAGGCTGGCTTCACAAACAAGTGAGTATTATAGTTTTTTAAAAAAAAAGTTGCTTTAATTTACAAAGAAAGGGGGGATAAAAGAAGAAATGAACTTAACAAGCAAATATTTTTAAAAAAGGAAATGAGAAAAGCATACTGTAATAACTATGAAGGAAGTCATTCAACCCATTTTTAAACACATCATTAAACTTCAAGCACACTTAATCTTTCTGATCAATCTTTCTATTAACACCAGTAGAGTCAGTTCACACACATCATCAATCCAAAACTGTAAATCTGGGGTCATGTTGAAGGGTATCTTTTTTTTTTTTATTACACCCTATGTTGGTATAATCAAAATTCTTCATAGTAATAAATTCCACTTTGGGGATGTACTGTATAATTAAGTATATTCCTGCTGTTAAACCATGCTGATATTCATAATAATATTTTAACAAATTTATGGATATGAAATTACAGTGGAACAAAAGTGGGGCAAAGCATATTATATGAGCGTCTTCTTCATGTCTACTACAACTGCATTAATCATTTCTAACAAGACACCAGGCTCTTTTTCCAGTGTGCTAATTTATTATGCTAATTTCTAACTTTCCCTACCTTCTAGAAGAACTGTAAAACATTCAGAAGTAGGCTTGATTATGATATGCTACGGTAACTGGCTAAGTTTTTTAGCACATTTTCATACATTAAAGAGGCACATAGTCATTCCAAATTTTATTTAGTATATTTCTGTGTTATTTTATTCTAAGTTTTTACCAGATACCTATTGTCATTTGTGTTTCAGGATAGCTCTGGAATGAGATTATGGAAAAGAAGGTGGTTTGTGCTAGCAGATTACTGTTTATTTTATTATAAAGGTTAGTGAATATAAATCTTTGTTTAAAAATATTTCTGCAACTGTGAAATCACCTTTTTATTTCCCACTTACCATATTTATCATATATGAAGCTTTTCCCTCAAATAGGCAACTGAACTTTCTGGTTTTTCTTTGAAGATCTTTTGCTTCTCATCCAAGAAGCTTCTTCAGCTCTGGCTGGATGATGGGGAAGAAGCAGCTTCATGGATGAGAAGTGAAACGTCTTCAAAGAAAAACCAGAAAGTCCAGTTGCCTCTTTAAAAAACACTTTTTGGACAACCATGATCTGGATGACTGGATGACATGATCTGGATGAAATATCCATAGATATTTCCCTCAAATACTTACCAGTTAATTTAGGAAGCTGTGCTGCATTCTTTAAGAATAAAAGACAGCTATTAAAAATAGAGTTACAAATGAATATAGTTATTATTAATGTAAGCCTGAGGAATGGCTTGAGAAGAATTCCTTTTCTAACAAATTTAACTTTTCGTAAAGTACAAACAGGGCTTCCTTCCTTCCTTAGTTTTTCCTTCCTTGCTCAGTCCCTTCCCTTTTCTTCATCCATTCCTTAATCCTCATTCATTTTTCCCTCTGCATTCTTCCTGCAGAAACAACAGAAATTAGGTGCATTGTTTTATTATTTTTTGTGAGAGTGGTTTAAAAGAGAAAGATTAGTATATTCAGATGTGAGTTAATTAATGTACAACATACTTTTCAGACAATTCATTTTAATTAGTTATTTATTTAATAATGGTTTTATTCTAGCCTTTCCCCTTTTTGGGACTGAGACTTTTAACAATTTTAGATGAATGCTTGATTATGTGGATATATACACACCAGTGGTGGGATTCAAACTTTTTCACTACCGTTTCTGTGGGTGTGGCTTGGTGGGCATGGCAAGGGAAGGATACTATAAAATCTCCAGTCAGAGGTGGTATTTGTCAGTTCTCCGAACTACTCAAAATTTCCGCTACTAGTTCTCCAGAATTGGCCAGAACCTGCTGAACACCACCTCTGATATACACTGATGTGTAGATACAATGTGTACATATACACTAGTGTGTCATATATCCACATATCCTCTAAGGAATCTCCAAGATTGGCTTCTAGCTGGCAAGCCTGGGTTAACAAAGTGAGCACAAGATTTTTGCACAAGCAAAATATGAGACATGCTTATATTTTTTTTATCCACTCCTTATTTGGGCTTAGCCATTTGGAATTTAGCTTATCTTTTGTTTTGGTGAATATGATATTTGAGAGAAGATTAATGACTATTGCATTTTATATACATGCATTTCTGATACCACACTGACAGATTAAGTGTTGTATGTATTCTCATATAGAGGAAGTAAAAAATTACTGTTTATTCAGGTGTCGCATACATCTTCACTAGCACTCTTTTTCTATTGAATACTTTTAACCTTGTGAACAGTGTTGCGTGATTCCATTAAAGAATGAATAATTAGAGCAAAGGCCTTGATTTTCTTATTCAAATGTGAAGTGGACACTTGATGCATCAGTTTGTATTCTTTACATATACTTCATTTCTCTCATATGTCAGCTGTGCAGTTTTATCTAAAAAATGGATGACAATAGTTTAATAAAATATATACATGAATTAAAAGAGTAATCATTTAGTTATTGACATGATCAAGGAACTTCAATTCGTGTGAAACTTAGTAGGGGAGGGGAGACAATTTCAAGCTGAAAAATTACCATTCCATTCTCTGCTTTAAGTTTTTCAGGAAGAACTGAACACTGTTGGAAACAGAACATTGGACTATATTTTTTATATTGTTGGGAAGTAATTTACATCAAATTATATACTGCAATGTACTTGCAGTATATTTAGCAATATGGGCAGGAATTGGAATCTTCTTTATAAAGAGTTAGATAACACTTTATCCTAGCTGCCAATTCACTTTCTTTTTATTGGAAATGCAGAAGGTTGAACTTAGGGCCTTCTGCATGCACACATGTGCTTCCTCACTATATTGTAACCACTCCTTGGTTTTTTAAAGTACTCACTGTCTCATCTGGAAGGTAGCTTTTGAATCTAGTGAACATTTAGTAGCTTCTGTGCTATTGATCATGTGGTGGAACTATCATGTGTGTGTATTTTTCTTCAATCCCAAATGAACCAGGTAAGTCCTTCATTTGCTATATTTAGGTTTTTGGACCACACCAGTTAGTTTTGCTGTAAACATATTGTGTTTTATTTTTTAAAATATTGAAACTTGATTATTTCTTTCATTCAAAAGACAGCAGAGAAGAATCTGTTCTTGGAAGTATACCATTACCTAGTTATGTAATTTCACCTGTGGGACCTGAAGATCATATAAATCGCAAATATTCCTTTAAGGTAAATTTACTAATTGCAAACTATATGGTTTCTTTTAAGCAAGCAGATGTGTTGCATTTTGATATACATATATATTGGATTTAAAGATTATAGGTCTCCCTTTATATTTAATAGAAAAATAGAATTGAAGTATCTCTGTACCATTTCTTTTTCAATATAGTCTTGATATTTCCTTGAAAAGGTGTCATAAAAGAAGCTAGTTTGCTTTCTGATGCATTGGGATAGCTTGCAACGGAAACAATATCTGAAATGTCTTTAGGTAGATTTTGCAAAACAATAGGTTTTGGACTTTTATTTTCCTTGACTGGACCCTGAATTGAGCCAATCTGGAATGATTCCAACTGGCAAATTACATGATAAATTCTAATTCTGTAGTTAGAGTAATGTATTTTTTAAACTTCATGGAGCATGTTTTTAAACAATAAGCTCATCAGATAAAGAAGTTTTTGAAGTTCTGCAATAGTAGTAAAACTCCAAATTTTACCTTTGTTGCATATGCAACATTTTTTTTTCTGCTTGTCATCAGGAATGGGATTAGTTTTAACACAACTAGCATTAGTTTGACTGTATTTGGAAAATCATTTCAACCCATAGTTAAATTTAGGCTTTGTTGCTATTATTTAGTATACAATACTTAGTACTCTGCCTTAACATTAAAACCCAGAAACATATAATGCTGAGTTTTATAAATACTGTACATTAACTCTGAACTTATCTAATTCAGTGTTCTTATCTTGTTTGGTATTCTTCAATACAAAAAGATTAAGTCCAAAAATGATTATAAAAAGTGGATGGAAGTATCAATTTCCTTTGCATTAGGGTTCTTTTCCACTGCAAAAAGACTCCTATCAGGAAAAAAAAATAAGTTTGGGGATATAATACATTTTGTCTATTTGAAATAAATTAATAATTCACATACGAGATGGTATATTGTGGTTGACTGTTTAACTAAAAAGAAAATCTAAATCAAATTAAAAATACATGCCATCCATATTTGTATTCTACTTTCCAAAAATAATTAGATGTTACATTATATATAACGGTAAAGATTTTGGCTAGGTGCTTTACAATGGAAAAGAGATTTAAGTTAGCTACATGGCTATCTTCCTTCATTTTTTTCAGGAACTGTAATTAGCACCGTATGTGCTAATTTTATGTTACATAAACAATCATAAACCTAAACCACAGTTCTTCCAATTGCAAAGTAGTTTGTTGTTTTCATTATGTGTATGAAAAATGCTAACCCACAAACTGCACCCAAGTGGAAAGTAAGGCAGCAGTGCCTCCAGAAGATATAATATATTTATTTATCTATAATATATTCCCACAAGTTTAATTACTATGGGTGGTTAATTAGGTGGTATTACATTTTATCAGTGTGCATATTTTATAGATGGAAGAAAGTGCCATTGAACTACCTGTAATGAATACATAATTCTAACTTCCTCATAAAATATGTATGCTAAATTATACTCTAGAAAATTGTACATTATTGATTAGTAAAATAAAGTACATGTTCCATTTTTCATGGATATAAATGTTCAAATCACTCGTGATCCTGAAGATAAGAATATAGATGAATGAATTAGCCTCCCTGACAGTTTGCCCAATGATATATACTGGTGAACCTTGAAACTAACTGTTTACAACAGTAAAATATAAAAACTAATACGTAATACGTAGCTTTTATATTTTACAGTTTACAACAGTAAAATATAAAAACTAATACGTAATAAAAAGAAAGGCATGTTGCAGGCCCCATTCATAAAGGAATGTATCTGATGGGAGACTTGAAAGCAGCATTTTCTGCCACAGTACCTATCCTCTAATCCAAGGGTCTTCAAACTTGGCAGAGTTTAAGACTTGTGAACTTCAATTCCCAGAATTCCCGAGTTAACATGACTGGAGGAGGAATTCTGGAAGTTGAAGTCCACAAGTTTAAAGTTGTCAAGTTTGAAGACCCCTGTTCTGGAAGATCATTGCTCCTGAGGTTGGGTTAACCCTCATCTTGCTGGTCTTCCAGAAAAGTCTGACACCTTGGCTTTGCCATCTGGTCTGGAGATCCCATGACATGGGAATCAGGCTGTATTGCTAGGGAAATGGAATGTACTCTCCTGCTGGTGTAGGATGTTGTTTTTTATAGTGGTTTTTAATTTTTTTTAATTCTTATGGTTTGGGTTATAGGCAGTCCTTGTTTTACAATCACTAAAATTTACACTGCTAAGTGAGGCATTTGTTAAGTGGATTTTTTCCCCTCTTTTAAGACCTTTCTTGTCACAGCTGTTAAGTAAATCACTGTAGTTGTTAACTTAGTAACCCAGTTTGTTCAATGAATCAGGCTTTCCCATTGACTTTTCTGGTCAGAAGGTTGCAAAAGCTGATCACACGACCTCAGGACACTGCAGTTATCATAAGTATGACCTAGTTACCAAACATCTGAATTTTGATCATGTAACCTCAGGAATGCAATGGTGAAAAACAGTCATAAGTCACTTTGATCATGTGACCTCAAAGTGTGAAAAACAGTCATGAGTAACTTTTCCCAGTCCTGTTGTAACTTTGAACGGTCACTAAATGAACTGTTATAAGGTGAGGACTATCAGTATTTTGTTCTATTGTTTTGATGTATTTAACTTTGTACATCACTTAGAGTTATTTATGTGAGTAGCATGGCTAAATTTATGAAATAAATAAAAACTAGATTGAATAAAAATAGAGCAGTCAATGAAAATAAAAACAGTTTAAAAACACAATATAATATAGTTCAAGTTCAAACCTCACCTTCATTGGTCTCTGTGAACACTATATAGCTGCAACTCCCTACAAAATAATTCACTTTTCACTACTTTATTATGGAAGTATGTCTCTGTTGAAACAAGTCTCATTTCTAACGGGACATGAAAGGCCCTAACAGAGACACTTAACCTTGGACTCTCACTGATGTAAATTCTCACATAGTGAATACAGATAATATCTCTAGCGGGGATGAACTCATTGGATAAGATAACTCCACTAGGAAGAAGTATTCCTGCAGATATCTAGGACCCAAGCCGTTGAGGGTGTTAAAAGTCAAAATCAATATTTTGAATTGTACATGGAAACCGTAGATAGCCCATACAGCACCTGCAGCATATGGATAACCTAGCTGTAGCAGCTTGCATTCTCCATCCTTCTACAGGCTGCATTCTGTACCAACTACAGTTCTGAAATAGTCTCTCAAGGTGACCTATTGGAGATTACATTGTAGTAGTCTATCTTAGGGGTCATATCGGCATGAATTTCAATTTCTACTGTATATAACAGAAGCATACTCATGCATTATAATTTGCTATTCATAGGAAGAAATGGTGGAATAAACAAATTAGTTTTCTTATTTCTTTGTGGAAAATGTAGTGTCTGAATCAGAGGTGGTATTCAGCAGGTTCTGACCAGTTCTGGAGAACCAGTAGCGGAAATCTTGAGTAGTTCAGAGAACCGGCAAATACCCCCTCTGACTGGAGATTTTACAGTATCCTTCCCCTGCCATGCCCACCAAGCCACGCCCACAGAACCGGTAGTTAAAAAAAATTGAATCCCATCACTGATCTGAATGAATCCATAAAAGCAGTCTTTCAGATTAGTTGTAATTATGCAGTTCTTTTCTATGTCCTGAGCTCAGTGTAATTTATTTGCCATTGTTGCATCCAAATCAGTATATGTATTAATCTAAATTATTCCATCTTTGAAGTCAAATACTTTGTCTAATACTTTGCATAATTCATAAAAATGTAGACAGTATTTTTCCAAATGTTTATTGTCACAGCTACTATTTTCAGAAGTATTTATCCTTGTGTACTTGGGCTTTATTTCATTGATAATATTCCAATATATAGATTGATATTAAATATTAGTAGTGTAAACTCATATATTTACTTAGAAGTAAAACACAACAGGATTTATTCCTGTTGTCTTTCCCAATGAAATAAAACATGCAAGCTGTTATTCCCAATGGCTTTCCATTTAAAAATTAGATAATTTTTTAAATCCCAGATTTACTGTAAGCTAGCATGTCTAAAACACATTGCTAGTTTGAAAAATACCCCACTATTAACCCTCCCTCCCTCCCTTCCTCCATCTGTCCATCCCTCCCTCCGTCCGTCCTTCTGTCCTTCCCTCCCTGAAATAAACTTTTTTTGTCTGCAAGAATCTATAGATACTAATATTTATTCTTTATTCTGTAGCCAGAAAGCCTAGAGCCTACATTACATAGAGTAATTTGTGTAATATTGGTTGGTGTCCTGTATTATGTATGAACACAATTAAAATAATATGTTGCACATTCCTTATCTTAGGAGACTCTGCACTGATTTTCCTTGGATGAATGGAAATCTTAAAGGCACATTGCTCGTAATTACATGGTTTTTCTGTGCTTTCTATTTAATTGTCTTCTCAACTGATTCCCTACTGTTTACATCCAGGACTATCAACTTGGTTATATTTAGCAATCCTGCTGTTTTTCAGTTCCAAGTGTTTGCATGAGAAAAATTATGGAGGGTGGTATTTTAAATGAACTTCAGAAGAATTACGATTCCATATAGTCATTTTATAAAAAGAGTGAATGGCTGTGTCTAAGGGGTTGAACTTACACCAAATTCCTATTAATGATTTAAGCTTCCATCTTTTTAACTTTTTCAACTTTGTTCTTGTTCTGTTCTTATTGATGTGTGCTTTGGGTTTGTTCTCCATTTCTTCTTCTGTGCAATATGGGAAAGAGACTGCCTTTCCTTCTCCCTCTTTCCAGAATAAGGGCATCTGAATGCATGAATAGGTACCAAATATCATTTTTTCATCCCTATTGTGAATGTGTATGTGATGTATTTAAAAATGGTTGTTAATTAGAACTATATATCCCAATTTATGGCTCACCAAATTATTGTGTGTTTTGCTGTTACTGATTGTCTCTGCACTTACAAGTCATACCTTTTTATGTTGCTTATTTGGTGTGCTGCTAAGAGATAACTGGCTTATATTTAGACATTGCTGTTTTATGCTATCAGTTACACATGGTGGAGATAGTCTTTCTAGTGGCAGGGTTTGCTGATAACATGACATATTGCTTACTCTAATTGTGTAAGCTTGCTTTCTTTTACCACCAAATGTGGATCTTGGCAAAGTTCTGCTTTCTGCTTTTTTAACTAGACTATTAATGAAACGGCTGTTCTATAGACCCTCATCTGGAAGAAGTCGTGTGCTGCATTAAGAACCAGACAGTCTTTATTGTGATTGTATAACCCATCTTAAAATTCAGAAAACCCATAACCAAAACCAAGCATAATTTATTTATTGTTACTAATACAAGCTGCAAATGGCTTATCAGATCAGTTATGGTTCCTTTGGTCATTCTCATAGTTACTTGGATAACTATGGTAATTCTAGGATATCCTGACCAGTACTGACCATGTTACTGTCACTAATTGCATAAAAAAATGAAGAGCTCACAGTTACAATGTCTATACTAAGGAAAACAGTATTTTTTTAAAATAATTTCAATTAAATGAAAAGTAATCCACATTCTGATATTTTCAGTATTGATCTCTAAAAGTAGCAGTCACCAAATACTGTACTGCATGTAGTGGGAGATTTGATTCTAGTCAATAAATCTGCTATTATTATTATTATCATCATCATCATCATCTTTTGAAACTGCCCACCTCCCTCACAGAAGGACTCTATGGTTTGGGATAGTTGTCTTTAAGAAGTTTTAGTGGTCTGCTAATGGCTAGACATGTTAATCTCAGCCATCAATAAACATAGAAAGATAAATTACATTTACATACCACTCAAAAGAGACAATAAAAAAGCTAAGAAGGAAACCAAAAGAGCAGAATACATATCTCCAGCAGTCTACACTCAGATAAGCAGGGATTAACACCAGACAAACAATCTAGCAGAAAACAATAACCTAATCAAAGAACTACCAAGGAGAAAAGCACACCTCAATATGGATAGAGCAAGCTACTGTATATAAACAGAGCGTAAAACTGACACTCACTATTAGCACTGACAATATTGCATAGTTCGGTAATAAAACATCTGCAAACAACCAACCAAGCTCAGACAGAATCCAGGAGCTCACAACAAAATAGATCAGAATCACCAACATGTACGTACTTCAACAATGTGCCCTAGTACAGGGGTCCCCAACCACCGGGCCACAGACCGGTCCCGGTCCGTGGAACATTTCCTACCGGCCGCCGGTTTGCTGGGCACCGCCATCTTGTTTTACGAGAAAGTGCTTCCAGGTGAGCTTTTCCGGTTGGAAAGCGGCGTTTGAAGGAATCCTCATGCCTTAGTTTCATCGAAGCGGGGTGGCTTCGAACGAAACTAAGGCACGAGGATTCTTTCAGCACCCAAGGCAAGGCGAGCCGAGCAACTGTCCCAAAGCCGTCCCGAAGCAAAGACCATCGACAAAGGAACAAAGGAGGAGTTGAAGGTGGTGGGGAGAAGCGGGGGATGGATGGATAGCCGGTCGCTCAGCTCGCCTTGCCTTGTCATGCATGCTGATGCCGGTACCGGGCCGCGGATCATTTTGTGATGCCGGTACTGGGCCGCAGCACAAAAAAGGTTGGGGGCCACTGCCCTAGTAAACTACATATATACGTGTGAATAGATTTGTCTATAGAAGGTTAAGTGGAACTTGAGGCCTGAATATCTTGATTAGCATTTCTAGAGTAGAGTAGAGTAGAGTAGTGTAGAGTAGAATAGTGTAGAGTAGAGTAGACTAGACTAGACTAGACTAGACTAGACTAGACTAGACTAGAATAGAATAGAATAGAATAGAATAGAATAGAATAGAATAGAATAGAATAGAATAGAATTTTTTATTGGCCAAGTGTGATTGGACACACAAGGAATTTGTCTTTGGTGCATATGCTCTCAGTGTACATAAAAAGTAAAAAAATGAGGTGCTTTCTCGTCTTTGTTTTCATGTATATTTAAGCAACCTGAAAGTTGTGTTATATTTGTCAAAAAGATAAAAGTAGTTCCTTTTGTCATAGATTTTAACTGTGAATTCTGTCACTTGATAAGTGCTATTTGCTAGCTTTATTTATTTAACCACACATTTTCTTCTCATGCTAAAGCTCTGTGTTGGATATAGTGTTTCTATATGCCTCTGTAACAAAACAGATTTAGTTGTGGTGTTGTTCCCTTCCTTGTCTTTACTAATGTGGCATGTATGTAGTAGCATCATAATTTGAACTAATTTGTATGATGTTCCTTCATGCTCTGATTTCCCCAAAATACTCTGTACTCTGCCCTGTGTTTCACTGAATGTTGTGGCTGTATGCAGCATGGCATATAAATCAACTGTAATAAGAAACAATATTTTTGTACTTAAGTTGCCCCAAATGTGATGTGATCCAAAGGGTGCTATCATTTTTAAAAACTGCATTTGCACAGTAAAATAGTGTATTCAAAGCGGTCTTAACCACAGTAACAGTTTACAACTGTTTTATGTTTTTTAATAAAAACAGAAAAAAACTCTTTAAAATATTCATTCTAATAAAAATTGATAGTATTAAAGATTTGTAATTTTATTCTTCTCAATATATTATTTACAGCAATCTAATATTTATAATTTCAAAGAATGAGAAAACATAAACTCTGCTGGCCTATCAGTGTAATATTTGCTATCCATTTCCTTGAGATAAGGGAAATGTTATAAAATGTTAAGTTGCTGATACTAGAAACAATTCCAGATGTCATTGGAATTGTATGAAAAAAAAACCAACTTATACGTTTATCCTATTACACAGAAATATCAGGTGCCGTACTGTAATGATTTTGATGGTACCACCTTATATTTTGTTATAGAGGCCATATTGATTATTTAAAACATTTTGCAATTTAAGTAGCTGCTGTACTTTCAAAAGCATGGTATTTTCTCCTTCGACATTGCTTGAAATATCTCTTGTCTCTCTCTCTCTCTCTGTTTACAGGCTGTCCATACAGGCATGAGGGCTTATATTTATAATAAGAGTTCTGTTATTGGCTCTCAGGCAGAGCATTCAGGGATGCGCACATACTACTTTAGTGCAGATACTCAAGAAGACATGAATGACTGGATCCATGCTATGAATCAAGCTGCTCTTATGCAAATCCATTTTTCACCAAAGAGGCAAGTTCACCTCGCTCTCTCTCTCTCTCTCTCTCTCTCTCTCTCTCTCTCTATATATATATATATATATATATATATATATATATTTCTTAAGTTTTCACGGGTACTTACATGATGAACACTATACAGAAGCCTGATGATGGCAGATGAGATTCTGCTGAAACATTGCTACAACTTTAAAAGCACAACTACAATGACGTGGGAAAATACCCGAACAAAGCTGAATGACATATATATATATATATATATATATATATGTATGTATGTATATATATATATATATATATATATATATGTATATGTATATGTATATGTATATATGTATATATATATATATATATGTATATATATGTGTGTGTGTGTGTGTATGTATATGCATATGCATATATATATATATATATATATATATATATATATATATATATATATTTATAACGAAATATACTTAAAAAACATTGTTTTTTTAAATAAAACCCTCTCTGACTTTTAATATGAAGGTATTAGATGTCACTGCCACCTGCAGAAGCTCATTTATTTATTTACAATAATGAGCAATAATAATTTCTGTTCTGAAAATCTTGCCAAGAAAACTGCAAGAACTAGTTCAGGATCTCACCAGGGGTCAATATTGACTTGTAGGCAAAATATAAATTAAATATAAATATTTAAAACTTCACACAAGTGTGCCTATAATTAAAAGTTTCTCCCATAGTTCTTTCTCTAATGTTGCATTAATTTTTTTGTAATTACTGTATCTGAAAGGATTTCTGTAATAATGTGAGATAATTATTAAAAGGTAAACATTGTAAAAATAAATATTAGAAAAGACTGAGTTTGGAATAAATGGGAGAACAGCAGAAAACTTGAATAAATGTTTATTAAATTAATTGTATTGTCGAGGTAAATTTCATATCAAAAGTTTTTTCCTTAGAATCTTTCATAATCAGAAATATATTTGAATGGGACTATTTGTACAAAGCATTTAACAGATGTTTTAAGTAATACGTATTTGAGGGGTCCTTGGTGATCTCTGAGCTTGCTTGTTTTCTTGCAGATGTTTCATTATCCAAACTAGGCATCATCATCAGTACTAGTGGACTGATGGACTAGCATTGATGATGTTGCCTAGTTTGGGTAATGAAACATCTGCAAGAAAACAAGTAATCCAGGGAGTATCAAGGACTCCTCATGTCTACCCTGAGCTACAATTATTATCCTTTATTAGTACATATGTATTTTCAGTCATTTAAAATGCTCTCTCAAGCCATTTACAAATTGTTTAAAATAGATGTTTAAGTTGTTGTAACTCATCTACTATGATACTAACAATGTGAATTCCAGAGACTGCAGGACTCTAGTTTCTGTGAATTGGTAAGAATCATATTCATTTGGTAAAACAAAATACCACAGGCATAGGGAGTATTTTAGTTTTTCTTATTGTTTAGAAACCCTTTATCTGAAATTTTCATAGGATCATAGATAAGTGATAACAGGCTGCAGAAAGATAAGAACTTTTATTTACTGGGTGGAAAACAAGCTCTCTGTACATTCACATATTACTTTTTGATTACATAAACATTCTCCTTTTGCTAAAATAAAATATAAAAAGAGAGGAGTTTTTCAATAATTGAGAGGAAAGGCTACATTTTATAACATGTTAATTATTCTAGACCGGGTGTGTCAAACTGGCGGCCAACGGAACAGATGCATTACAATTAGCAAAGTTACAAGTGAATTTAAGACTTCTAAACTTATATAAAACTTAATTAATTGTAAACATTTCAAAAACCCTATTTTGATACAAGACTGTCAGTTTCATGAGATTTTGAGGTGGTTTAAAGGTGAGGAATTAAAAAGCCTGGGATCAGAAAGTATTAATAACTTCTGCAATAAAACAAAAACTGTTCAATTAAATTATAAAATCTGAGCAAACTTAAGTGATTCAAAATACTGTGCTGACTTTAGTGTCTGTGGATTTCTTTTTTCTTAGAGGAACAGGAAAAACAGATCAGCAAGCTGTCCCTCAAGCTAATCATATTGATGCCTATAAAGAAGTTACAAAGTTAGAATCTGCTGAGGCAAAAAGAGTCTACAGAAAATCACCCGAAATGTCTGCATATGGCAAACATGAAGAAATAAAAAAAGTAAGAGATGATGAACACTACACTGCAAGGAAGAATGCTGTGGATTCCAGATGGGAGAAACCCAAACATCTATTAGAACCGGGTGGAACACTGAATCCTGCATCAAGTTTCTCTCGGCCTCAAGCAACTCAGACTCTTGAGAAGAATGGAATGCCTCCAAGTTCATTAAATGCAGGTCCAGTAGAGCAGAATTGTATCAGCGTCTATAAAAGAGGCTTCATTCCCAGATCAACACAAAATAAGGAGACACAAAGGAAAAGTAATATGACTCATGTAGAACATTGGGTAAAAGTCCAGAAAGGAGACACAAAAAGGTTAGTAAGCATTTTACTGTTTTAAAGTAGAGGTTTGATACTTTTCTTGACTCCCCCAGTTTAACAGATTTAACAGATAATCAAAGTTGGAAGGGACCTTATAGGTCATCTAGTCCACCCCCCCGCCCAAGTGGGAGACCCTACACCATTTCTGACAAATGGCAGTCCAATCTCTTCTTGAAGGTATCAAGTGATGGTGCTCCTACAACTTCCGAGGACAAGCTATTCCATTGGTTGATTGTTCTCATTGTCAGAAAATTTCTCCTTATTTCCAGGTTAAATCTCTTCTTGTTCAGTTTCCATCCATTATTCCTTGTCTGGCCTTCAACTGCTTTAGAAAATAGCTTGAATCCTTCATCTCTGTGGCAGCCCCTCAAATATTGGAAGACCACTATCATGTCTCCCCTGGTCCTTCTCTTCACCAGACTATCCAAGCCCAGTTCCTGCAACCGTTCATTGTATGTTTTAGCCTCCAGTCCCCTAATCATCCTGGTTGCTCTTCTCTGTACTTTTTCTAGAGTCTCAACATCTTTTTTATAATGTGGTGACCAGAACTGAGTGCAGTACTCTAGGTGTGGTCTTACTAAGGCTTTATAGAGTGGTATTAGTACCTCAGTTGATTTTGATTGTATCCCTCTGTTCATGCAATTTAGGATTGCATTAGCTTTTTTGGCGGCTGCTGCACACTGCTGGCTCCTATTTAGCTGGTTGTCCACTAAGACTCCAAGATCCCTCCCACAGTTACTGCTATTGAGCCTGCTTTCACCCAGTCTATATGTGTACTTTTGGTTTTCTTGCCTAAGTTTAGGACTTTACTTTTCTCTACATTGAATTTTATTTTGTTAGATATGGCCCAGTGTTTTAGTCTGTCAAGGTCCATCTGGATCTTGAGCCTATCTTCTTGGGTGTCACTTATTCCTGCCAGCTTAGTATCACCTGTAAATTTGGTAAGTTCCCCTTCTATTCCCTCATCTAAGTCGTTAATGAAAATATTGAAGAGTACTGGGCCTAAGACGGAACCTTGTGGCACCCCACTGCTCACTTCCCTCCATGTAGACTTAGACCCATTAAGGACTACTCGTTGAGTATGGTTTGCTAATTTTCCTGATTTCCTAATTTTCTTTTCTAGTACAATTATATACGACCAGCAGCAACATAGAGCCTTTCATGAAAAAATCTTCCTTTGAATTTAGGAATTAGAATGTGCAGACCAGTGTAACCCCAGTCTATTTGAGCATGATATATATTCATACATTTAATTTGTCTGGGTTCCCCCTCCCCCCCAAATAGTTTTAAAAAGAACAATTCAGAGCAGTAAAGGTTAGACAGATTTCGGATGCAAATTCTTCAGAAAGGAAAGGAAAGTGGTGGTGGTAGGAAATACCTATAAAACTAGATTGGGCATCACATATAGAGAAAGTGATTTTTTATATTATGAAGTCTAGAAAACTGGATGGGAGGAAGAAGTTTCTAAAGGGTTGAATAATCAGAACTATGAAAGTTTCCAGTCTCCTATCTAACTGTTCATCAAGGATCTCACAGATTGAACAGTTACTGAAAAAAGAAGGTTCTCTTTTACCTCTTCAATCCATTTTGGCTTTGTATATTTTATTGCTTGTGTAGATCATAACTTCGGTCTAAAATTTAGATTTGTGTTTATTGAGGCAGTCAATAATTTTGTCCCTTATTTATATTCTTCTGTAACTTCATTTTGGGCAAGATATCATGCTTGTCACTCTTAATCACTATATAGTGTTGATTGCAGTTAGGTTTTACAAAGCCTTCCTTGACTTCTTGAGACATAAGGTCAGTATTTTTCTCTGAAAACATGACAGAAATTTAGCCAACTATTAATTGTGCAAAAGATTATATATAAAGACTATATAAATTTATGACTTGTCATACTTCTAATTTTTTTTGTCTTGAACTATAAGCAATAACTCATGAATGAAGCCAAGTAATGAAATTATATATTTACAATTCAACAGCAACTTCAATTACTTTCTTCATTTTTGGTGAACATTATATTTCAGAAATAGCTTCTAAGGGATAAGATCAATGTAAAATAAATATATATACATACGAGGCCTTTCTCCACACTTAAATTCAGTGTATTTATACTGATTATTAAGCTCTGAAATGTCTTTTTTTCAACTTGAGTCGATGAAATATTTTGTTGAATGGTATACTCCATTACCTAGTGGAAAGTGTCCCTGGTGAATGAATACAAAATTGTAGTGACATCTAACAAATTTGTTGTAGTTACATTTAAAAAATAATAATGGAGGGACTTCCTATAAACATTGTTTTCCATGGATTATACACACTGACCCACTGTTATCTATATTCTAAAATTTGCAAAAATCTGTCTACCAAAATCTGTTCTAAATTTCAATTTTGCATATGTTTTTCATAAGAGTTCCTTTTTGCTTAATCCCTAACAAAGCCACTTTCTTACAGTTTTGCATCTGACCAGACTCTCACTCGCCAAGTACCAAGCCATTCTGTATCCTTCCCTGAAAATTATCATACTTTGCCAAAGAATACTAGGCAATCTTCTGGAAGCTCCCCTCCCTCAAATCGTGATTTGCCAAGTGACTACAAATACGCTCAAGATCGGGTAAGCCACCTGAAGATGTCGAATGACGAGAGGAAAGCTAACAAAGATGGTACTGTTTGGCAGCTGTATGAATGGCAACAAAGAAGGCAGTTTAAACATGGGAGCCCAACTGCATCTGTTTATATTAGTTCTCCAGATTTTACAGATAGCAGTAAGGGAAGAAGTTCATTAGAAGTTCCACGTTCAGTTTCGGTTCCTCCTTCCCCATCTGAAATACCTCCACCAGGACCACCTAAAGTTTTTATATCACGAAGACCGCATACACCTGCAGAAAGGGTTACTGTCAAGCCATCTGAGGAGAGACAAACAATAGACGTTCCTGCTGTTGGCTCACCAAGGAAGATTCGAAACCAGAGTGCAAAAGTGAGTAAATAGAAGAAAAACTGTTTTTAATAGTTTACTAATCAGTTAATTTAAATTATATTACCATCCTACATAATCTGGAGATTATCTGATAATTGGGTGTATGTTATCTATTGCCACTTTCTTATTAAGGTCAGATCATGTAGCATGTAGCTAATTTTAGGTTTAGAGAAATTAGATTCATGGGATGTGGGCTTTAGTTGTTCATTAGCCTAAAGTTATCTGAACAGGAACTGGATATTGTCACTTTTTGAGAGTCAAAAGGGTGAGTGCATTGCACAATTATAAGTATGTTACATCTTGTTAATTTCAATGAATTGTCCATGTGTAAACTTTTGAAAATATAGCTCATTGAATCAAGCTTTTAGAACAAAAATATTTGTTATTAAGCAAAAAGTTTCCACTGATAGTTTTTTAAACAGACATACCACGTAAAAAAATCAGTGAAAATGCCACTTTGTAAAAAGATGTAATACTCATATACAAAGGTAGAAAAAGTGCATAGGTTTTAAAATAACATGTTGTGTTAATTAACAAATTAATATTTACTTGTGTAGGAAGAAAGTTGTATAAATCAGTTCAGGACACAAAAGCTAGGAACTCTAAAGTGTAAAAGAATAGAGAAATATTTTTCCCACTTGAAATATATCTTTAATGCTACTTTTCAATTTATACAGAGCTCTCTACACATAGATAGACGTTCCATGCCTACAATGGGATATATGACCCATACTGTAAGTGCTCCAAGTTTGCATGGGAAATCGGTAAGCATTGGCTATATATGTGTCCTTGTCTATGTACTGGTAGATTCTGATAGAACTTCTAAGGTTGTCTGAATCTTTATTGACTTTTCATGTCATGTTTATGGAATGAAGTAATTTGAACTTACTGTGTCATTAATGGTGCCCTTTTTCATTGCTCCTGGATACTTAAGCAGAACCGTAAATAGAATTCCAATAGAGGGATTGGCCCTATTTTGTGCATTGTGACATAGATTTTTAGCCTTCAAGCAAAAGTAGAAAAATATAACTGCTCAGTCATGTCAGATAAACATTTTTATTGACATGTTAAATAAATATTTTTAACTATGGTGACTCTCCCTGAAAACTGCTAATTTCCTCTTTGCAATGTGTCCAAATACCTGCAGCCTGAAGAGCTAACATTGCTTCTCATTCGATTAAGGAGACATCAGGCTAAGTTGGCTCATATACGAAATTACACAATCGCCCAATTACTACAGCACTTGCCAACCAATTCCACTTATCAGGTCAGCTGCTGATTGGCTCATCTGTGCTGTATATGATGTTCTGTGACTCTGCAAGTGCTTTACTGGTGCCGTGCTTGAGTCCGTGCTTCCTTGCCCATTCTTCCGTCTGTTCAAGTCCCTGGATCATTCATAATTTTACTTTGCTCCCGCGTGCAAATAATTATCAACATTTTTATACTATAGGGGCTGTGGCATATGAGTAACTGCATTTTGGTTATTGTTTTGCTTCGGTGTTACTTTTGTGAATGCTGCGTTACTTTTGTGAATGCTGCGTCACTACGCGTTACGTTCTAAACCAAAACCTATTTAAAAAGTAAATTATTGTTTTGTTGTTTCATCTGTTTTGACTTTAAAAAAAAGGTAAGCCTTTCTGATAATTTACAGTGGAAACCATCATTTATCACATCTGCTTTTTCACTGTCCCTCAGTCATGTATTTTAACAGTGAGGGAAGATCTAAATACACCAGGATAGTTATATATGGTACTTACCTGAAAGGATGGTGGCCCTGAATTATAAAAAAAATCCCACCAAAAGCGAGAGTGCAAGTTGTCCTTGACTTAACGACCATTTAATTTGCTACCATTCAAAGTTGCAACAGCACTGAAAAAAGTGACTCATAGTCAATCATTGCACTTACGACTGTCACAGCATCCTCATGATCATGTGACTAAAATTTGAGTGCTTGGCAACCAGCATATATTTACAACCATAGCAATGTCTTGGGGTTGCATGGGATTGCCTTTTGCAACCTTTCCAGCTGGCTTTGGACAAAATGGGGAAAGCCACATTCGCTTAACGATTGTGACAAAAATGGTTGTAAAATTGGGCAACAGTGATGGTTACCAGACTGTTTTGTTTAGCAACCTGAAATTCTGGTTATAAATTGAGGACTGATTGTAGGCATATTATGCACCCAGTCATAACCTTGCCGAGTATCCAACTTCTTTAGTATGTCAATCTGAGGTGGCCAGTGCTAATCTTAGAGGTTGAGCCTAATCTTAGAGGTTTCCCGTTACCAATGTATGGATCTCATACATACACATTATACTCATACAAACAGACACACACATGTGTGTGTATGTCTGTATGATGTATGTACACATATGTGTGTATCTGCCCGAAGCCACACTCAAAAAATATATTAACCTAATAACTTCTTAGTAGAAATATTTTCCTATAAGATAAGCTACCAGATTTTCAAAGTTAATTGATTGTCATTCATTTACATCATAAATGTAAAATGACCGATTTATAATATTTATTTGGGGAAAAAAACTTTTATTTTCATCTTGGATACATATGGTATATTGCAGAATTATGTCATTTCTTCATGCATATATCGGTGGTTCTTTTGCATCAGAAACCAATTGCAATTTAACACAGAGGGGTTTTCATAAGAGTTTCACATAGTTGCTATTTATGTAAAGCAAGGAATGTGAGTTTGAAGTTTGGACTAATTAAATTATACAGAAAACGTCAGTCATCTTTTATCATTACTTTTAGAGCTGTACAATGCTTTAGTTTCATTTTAGATATGGCCTCATTACATTTTCCCCACTTCAAATGTCCAAGAGGATTCTCCTTCCTAGCTTATTATATATATGGTTACCATTCCTACTTTCTGTTGGGAACTATCTAGAATATAATTTGGATATTTTCTTGGGGCAGGCTTGGTCCTACGTTGGCATTATTCTGAAAGACATCTTCCCTCCTTTTGCTTTTTCACTTTTCTATGGAATTTTTTTTTCCTATCAGAAACTAAGCTAACTCCTAGTCTCAATTTCTACTTATCAGCTAACCAGAACAAAATGTCTATTTGGCTTGCAGGGTGGCTCTGTTTCAAGACGTTAATGAGCAACAGTGATGGTCACCTAACTGTCCATTTTTAATATGCTCAGACAGTCACTCAGTTCTTTTGGTTTCATATTATAAAATTAACCTGAGGGAAAACATATGCTTTAAATAATGAACGTGGTTAAAAATGATGGCTGTGGTGTCACTTGATGAATTTAAGTAGTCTAACATTAAGTCTAAGTCCTAAAAGTAACATTTTTAAAAAATAATGTCAGATTTGTGGATTTATGCACGTTAATCAATTTGGTAGGTAACAAGTCTTTATTTTTGAGTGTTTGCTTCCACTGATTGATTTGCTCACCTCATTCAACTATAACTATCACTTGGAAAAGCTAAGAACAAACTATTCTTCCTTGCTGGATAGTTTTCATTTATGCTCAGTCAGGTCTGAGCTGCAAAACTTCAAATGATCATAAACAGCAGCAAAGAGAAACAGAAAACTCAATACTCATTGCTGCCCTATAGAGATCATCAATATTTTTTCACACCAGATCTACCATTTGAGTTTGTAGATTTTTGCAGAAGCTTATAATCATATTTGATAAACAGGGTTTTTATTATGTAGTAAATTATATTTGACTATTTTTATATTCTTTTATTCGCAGGCTGACGATACCTACATCCAGCTGAAGAAAGACCTTGAATATTTGGATCTGAAGGTAAAACATATTCATATAAAATGTCATTCTAGTAATGTTACTTTTTTCATTTTTTCCCAGATATATTTCCTTAGTGGTTTATGTTATATGGTTGCCTTATAAATCACTTGTTAATTAAATTTATTTTGTGCATAATTAGAATAAATTATAAATAAAATATACATGGTAAAATAACAACAAAACTCAGCCTGTTTTTTTCAGGGAGATCCAGGAAGTTCCATGCAAAAATGTGAAGGTCCTTTCTCTTATTATCAGGAGAATGGATTTCTGGTTTGTTTGTTTTTTTAATCATTCCCCCCTCTTCAGTTGTTCCCCCTCCCTTTAAATTGGTTTTTTAGGTAGAAATACTGCAAAGAAAAGTAAGTCCAGTTGTCTAAATCCAAGCCATAGTAATTTTCTTTACAAATTAATTTTGTAATTTCCTAAGAGGACAAAATAATTACCATTCAATTAAAATTATAATTAAAATTTAATGTTGTCATACAATCTTAAACAATTGTGCTGTAAGTATAAAAACATATTTCTTTACTTATCAGCATGTAGGAAAAAGGAGCAGCTGCTCTCTGCTATTTTATGTTAGAGTGGACATGTGAAAGTCATGTCTAAACATGGCTACTGATTCCTTCTAGTAGTAGAATGTTTAAACAAAACAGGAATACCCCCATCCCCTGGTCATTATTTCTAGGGGCAGGAAGACAAATTAGAAAAAATGTGATCATATCACACAATTGCTGCAACTTAGATATATTGCCATTAGGATGCAATTATAATAATCACAGCATTTTTGTGGTGATGTAACAAGATACTGGGAGTTCCACCTGTGGTTTATTCAGTGTTACTTGTTACCTTTGCTTTGCTTTTCCCAAGCAAGCCAACAATTGGAAGTTAAAAACAAAGCCCTGAATTCGGGTTTTGTTTATTAGGATAGAATGAACTAATCATGGAACATACATAATGTTAAGTAAAGCGTAGAAAAGGACACCAAATGCCATGGGGAAGAGGGTGTAGCAAAGCAGTCGGTTGCTTGATCCCTTTATCTGTTGGGGAATTCTGGTATTAATTTAAAGGAAAATAAAATCTGCAGAGCTTTGATGCATTTTTTTGCCAAGTGCTACCACATTTTTATGTTTTGCTGCTGAAATTCAAAATATGATTAATGGGGCTCTGGGGCCATAGGAATAAAGGGTAAAGTAAACATCACACAAATCTTAACTATAGTAAGGTGCAAAATAAGTAAAGCAATGAACTATTAGCAAAGATAATAAGAAAATAAGTCAAAAGTATTTGTCATAAATCTCAGCAAAATGACCTTCTTACACACACACACACACACACACACATACACACACACAAAAACAAATAAATACATAAATAAATAAAAAGCCTATATTGGTTTTAGGACATTTTGGGTTTCACCTCTGTTTTTTATTATGGCCAGCAGTATTCAGAAAGGTAATAAAACTCTTTAAGCATTAATTAGAATGGTATATTTGGGGAAGGAAGGAAGGATGAATTCCATTAAGAATCTACTACCACATTTGAAGTTTCTGTATGTGTCTCAAATAAAAACTTGCAGTAAATCATCCTGGAGGTTGCCAAGGCATAGGTTATATTTAGAAGATCATCTTTCCCCAAGAGGAAATAATATGGCACATTTTTAATGAAAAGTGTTGGCTAACCAGATACTCTATTTGGGTATCAATTTCAGGGTCAAATTTAATTGTGCTCTCAGGCTGTGAATCTGGTATCTTAAAGGAATTTCTGTCCCACTGCATTCAGACTAAATGCCATCTTAATCTGTCATATTGGATAAAATAAGGTCTTTACATCATGTGCATTTTTTAAAATGGAATCCATCTGTACAGATTTTTGTTCCAGATTTTAAGATATCATTTTTACCAAGATGAAATTAGGAAGTGTCTCCAAGAAGTTAAATTTAACGTCCAGTTGTTTCAGCGAAGCATCCATGTATTTTTCTTGGTAACCAGGTCTGATCCTTTCTAGCTTTTCAACAGAATCCAGCATTGGCTGCAGGGGGTGGAGCTGGCGTCGCGACGGTACGGTGTGCAATCAAGCTCCAAGATTGCAGCCAATATCTCAGCCCCTGGTCGGTCCAAACAGACTTCACTATCTTGATAAATATTTCTGAAATGATACAAGCTCATGACTCTGTTTGGTTTTCATACAGAAAAAAGCAAACTAAAGTAAAGACTAAAAAAAAAAGTCTTCCCCTCATAGTCCAGATTTTATTAAAATGTTTTATATGTATTTTTATATAAGAATGGTATTTTATTTTACACTGTACTTCTTTGCTTTTTGTATGACTTTAGAACATTTCTAAATTCTAAGGCTGTAGCAGCTTGGAAATCCAGGAGATAGAGGAGTATCTGAATAATAATGTTGGATGACTAAGTGAATCTTCTCATCCTTTTCAGAGGTTATATAAAAGTGAAAAATATATATTAGAAGCTTATCTGTGATAGTCTAAAAGATTCTGTTAGATGTTAAGTATCTTGTAGTTTCCTAACACCACATTAAGTAGTGGAGTGGAAGTTCAAATACTTCTTTCTAGGATCTGTGTACCCCTTGGATTGGAAAGCTTTAGTTTAGATTTCTGTCTCATTCTGCATAGTTTCAATTTACCTTGGATATACATAGGAAAAATTGGGTAAGGTTGCCCAATGTCATTTATTTTGGGTGAATAATCTGGGGCTCCATTGCAGCTATATTACATAGGTTTATTTGTATCATCCTAGTATTTTCAAAATCAAAAACAAGTAAAATTCATAAATGTTGAACAAGTTTAAAAGTTTAGAATTCAATAGATCACTCTGCTTGCACTTACAATAAAAGTTTCATATAGCTATTATAAATCTTTCATGTAGGCCTTACCACATGAGTTTAGGATTTGCGCATATATTCAGAGAACAGCACAGGATAAGAAAACATCTCCCTTCTTCCTGCCCCCTCAGTTTATGATTATTATTGTCATGTCCTGTTCTAAGCACATTGGGCAACACACATTCTCCACAGTTCTCGGTCCACAGCTCGAGTATCCGCATCCTTTCATTCAAGGTTGATGTTGTTTTGTGATATGCATCATGAAACTTCAGCAAGGAAAAAAAATGATGCTTAAAAAATCATACCCTGTTCTGATTTCTCTGTTTTCATAGACTTCTGATGCCAGCTTTACCTCTATAACAAGATATCTATATGTAAATTTTGTTTGAAACAGATAAAAAATAATGGACCTCTGATCAACATGATTTACAAAGTGCTAAAGAGCTCAGCGCAAGGGTTACTATCCAGTATAAATGTAAGAGTGCCTGTAACAGAAATGTAATCATTCCATTGCTTTTCAAGCGGCCGTCAGTGTTGAAATAGCCAAGCATTCACAGGTGTCTCATGACACCAGAGCTTTTTGCAAGTTGTGTGATTTGGGGAGGCTTTCTGCAATGTTATTGGCTGGCCTAATAGCGCTTAGTTTCATTTTCTCATGTGTTGGGAACTAGTGGTGATTCCATTTCTACCGTTACAGAAATACAAAGCATGCTCTTGTGCTTTAATTTTGTTGCCTTCACAACAATGTAATTTTACATGTCTCAGTATCGGATATAATTGCATTCCCACCCCACCCCACCCTCTGCGATTTAATGTGTATCCCTAGGTTTGAGAAAGGTTTTGTTGCCTGCACATTTGTTGTATTGGTTGTATCAATTATTTTTTGTTATGTCAATACTGTATGTATGTTTCAAGTTTTGCTTAATTTAGAAAGTGTTAAAATTACAAAATATTTTAAGCAAGAGTTTTAAAAACAGTACTTTATCACAATGAAAAGCATTCAGTCTAGTTATTTACAAAAGGCAATAAGCCTTCCTGTATTTGATAATCTGGCTTCCGTTTTATCAGTTTACAATGATGGAAACTTGAAGATGGAGCTGGGACAGATAGTCATGAATGGTAAATAGAAATAATAGTATTAATAATAGTATTTAAATAATAATTTCTGAATGTCCAAAGCATTTTACATACATTATCTCAGTGGTTTCAACAGACTTCTAAGGTGAGTTTAGCATTATTATATTAGCTATATAGTTGCAATTCATAGGCAGTAATTTCTGGAGACTCAAATTAATGAGTGGGATTAATTTTGAAGTGATGATTTCTCAGCTTCCCACATATGTATTTCTTTTCTGCTTCCTGAAGAATGAATAGAATTTTAAAATCCTTTCTTTACCATAAACTCCTTCCTTGAATGAATTTATGTGATTCTGTATAATCTTAATTGAGTTATGGAAAAATGTTAGCTACAGTTTTATAGAATAAAATAAAAAACATTAAAATTATCAAAATGAAATACTCTGCAAAGTAGTGTAATATCAGAATAGAAAAAATGCAGGTAAGTTTTGTCTGACTGCATGTGTTCGAGAACTGAGAAGTATTTTTAACAGAGGCACCACTTTTATTATAAGCCTCTTGGCTTCTAAACTGATTTAAAATAACATTACATGATAATATGGTTATCCCTTTGCCAATGATTTTCTTTTTCTGTAAGCCACATATATTCTCAGGAAAATTGTTATGATAATAAGAACTTATTTATTTCAACTTATATCACTGCCCATCTCAAATATATGATTATTAAAAGCAATATTAAAACTATGTAAGAAAACTGTATAACACAATTCATAACCAATGTATAAAAACACTCAACGACGCTCAACATAACCATTGTACAAGTCTGATTGTGCATTCAGATAGCAAAGCCTAGTGACAAAGCCATGTCTTTAAATTCATGGCTAATCTCATCTCTGGGAAGATGATGTTTCAAGGACGGGTACCACCACAGAAAAGGATCGCTACCTGAGCCCCACCCGATGGCATTTCCTAATAGACAGCTCCTGGAGCATGCAAATGTATATTATAAATACAAATTCTATGATGTGAAAATTGGTCATATTGAATGCAATCAGATTTAAAGGAACCTCTTAGATCTAGCATTTGTCCATAACACATATTTGGATCAGGAATGATTAGTAAAGAAAGATAGATATACAGATTAGGGCAAGTCCTGGCTCAAAAACAGTAACTGGAGAGGGACCTTGGAGTCCTTATGAATGATCACTTAAACATGAACCAGCAGTGTGCGGCAGCAGTTAAAAATCCTAATACAATCTTGGATTGTATAAATAGAGGCATAGAATCAAGATCATATGAAGTATTAGTACCTCTTTAAAAACCCTAGTAAGACCAATTTTGGTCACCATACTACAAAAATTATGTTGAGACTTTGAAAAAAGTGCAGAGAAGAGCAACTGAGGTGACCAAAGGCCTGGAGATTAAAGCATATGAAGGACAGCTGCAGGATTTGGGTTTGGCTAGTCTAAAGAAAAGAAGAATTAGGGGTGACATGATAGCAGTATTCCAGTACTTGAGGGGCTGCCACAAAGAAGAGGGGGTCAGTGGTTGGAAACTGATCAAAGAGAGAAGCAATCCGGAATTAAGGAGAAATTTCCTAACAGTGCGGACCATTAAACAGTGGAACAGCTTGCCTGCAGAAATCATGGGCACTCCATCACTGGAGGTTTTTAAGAAGAGTCTCTATAGACAGTCACTAATCTGAAATAGTATACGTTCGCCTGAGCAGGGGGGTGGGCTAGAAGACCTCCAAGGTCTCTTCCAGCTTATTCATTCTATTCTACATACTTTAAAAAGTCTTCATCTGTTCCAGAAAAGCATGTCTAGAAGGGGAAAACCATTTTTTGCAGAGAAAAGGACGGGGTATTTTTGCTACTAACATTTTATGGCTTCTAGATTTTTAATTTTAAATCTTTATATTTTAGATGACGGGGCGTGATACATTCAAAGAACGACATGTGAAACCCATCAAAATTGGAGAAAGTGATATTGATGTAAGTATAAGATTTCTTCTTTCTGGTCCTTGCAAAATCTCATTTTGTTTCATTGATTTGACCTTGTGTGCATATGTATTTTTATTTCTAGGTAAAGCTGAGTGTCTTCTGTGAGCAAGACAGGATTCTGCAAGATCTAGAAGACAAACTAAGAGCCCTTAAAGAAAATAAAGTAATCATCTTTGCAATTCATTCCACCATTTTATTTTTGTAATATTCTGTTTTGGGGTTTCTATCTCTGAAGGCCCATTTTGATTTTTGAGTATGTAGTAAGTAAAACTAGAATTAGATCTTTGTAACTATATTGTTTATGATATAATTTATTCTAATAAATTATTCCAATTTATTCCAAGCCAAAGGTAAGTAATTGTGGGAGATGACCAGGTTGAGTCTGAGGGACGAGTCAAATGCATCATGAGTCTCTGAATGCCCACAAGATATCCAAGTCCAACCCACCTTGAATGCCTTTCTATTCTTAACTCCCGCTAATTTCCCTAGATTGCTAGTCATTCAGATTCTTGTGGAGAGCTTAAATTTGCAATAAATCTTTATACTCTGAACTTCCGGAATCTCCTGATTTCCCTGGTGCTTGACAGCAACATGATTACATTCAAGTTACTTATTTCATAACTTTTCTCTCATTTTAAAGATTACCAAATTCTTTCTTTTAATAAAAGTTTTATTTAAGTTTTCACAAAATATACAAATACAAATAAAATATCTTTTTTTGAGAACAGCGTGGCCCTGGGTTATCATTTCTCCATACAGACATAAACTCAATACATATTTATCTTATACATTCTATTCCATATCTTATAACTATTTTCACAATTTTTTCAATAGCTTTTCCCTTTCTTTACTTCCTATAGCCTTATTTTAAATTATCTCATTCCTTTCTTAATTCAATTACATATCTTTTTCTGATTTTTAAAATCTTTCTAATCAATGTTTTTATACTTTCGTCTGTCCTGTTTACAATTTCATATTATCTTTTCTGATAAAACAAATTTCCCCCTGTAATTACTAGACTGGAGTGTAACACCTTTGTATCTTTTTCCAAATCTTGTTTAAAAATTTAAGTTACACCTCTACAGTTACAACATTCATTTTCTAACCTCTATTTTATAACACATACCCATTCAATCGAATTCTGCTTGGTACATTCCCTTAAAAATACACACTAAATTCTTAAAAGAAAGAAGTATATATGTATATATATCTGTGTATATATGTATAACAATAGTAACTGGAATAATTGTTCTATTCAATTATTCTATTCTGCCATTAATATAAATAACAATCTTTTACATTTCTATTTCTTTTAACAAACATTACCTAGTAATATCAGTTGTCTTTCACTTTCATCATCTATATTCATATTTTACTTATTACTGTCTTTAAATAAAAAACCAAACAACAGTTATTAACAGTAGTCAATAAAGTTATTATTCTTATTCAAGTTCATCTTGTCAACTGATAAAAGTCTTCCATGTTTCTTTTCAGTTTTTTTAAACGTTCTTTTTAAATCATTGAGGGCCTTATTCTCTTTACAAACAAATATTCCACTACACATCAATAGAAATTTTTTCTATCAGTTTAATCATCTAACATATTTTCTAACCCTTTTCTATTTCTAATATAACAATGCTATCCCATGCACCCTTGCAGAATCCTCTCCTTAAGTTAAATTTTAACCATTGTCTCTGTGTCTTTTAAATAGATTTATACCTTTAATTCTTGTACGCTTTTCCTGTACCTCTATATCTTGTTTCTGTCCTTTGTAGCTTCTTTTCCTTTCCCTCTTCCCTCTCTTCTTCTCCCTCCCCTTTTTATTCCCTTTTCTATCTGATTCTCCCTTCTGTGATTCTCCCTTCTGCTTCTTCCTGATATTATGATTACTTTTCAAATTACTCTTTTTTTGGTTGTTGCTTCAGTGCTTAAGTTTTTAACTCCCTTTCCCCCCTTTCCCTTTTTTACCCCGCTTAAAATTGCTTGGTCATTAAAGATGACTTCTTCGTTGTCCCGCCCTTGTTGTTCTGCCAGTGTTTCTTGTTGTTTTTCATAGTTCAAGATCTCAATTTCTAAAAATTGAAATACGAAGCCAAAAGATCCTCTTCCCTCTTGTGCTTCTTCTTTTTGTTCTTTAAGTCTCATTTTTAACTCTTCAAGGAGTGATGCCATTTAAAAAAAAAATTAAACAACCCCCAATTGATTTTATTTTATTTCATTAGGATCCTCCATCCAAAGTTCCAGGAATCATCCAATAATCCAAAACTGTTTCTTGCTTCTTTTCGCACTTTCTCTTTCCAGGGCCTTTGTTATCTTGTGACAAAGTTTCAGCTACAATGTATCTTTTGCAAACCTTGTTAAAATTCCACGATCAATTTTTTTTAAGTTCCAGGTGGTCTCCTCCATTTTCCAGATTCCACCCTCTTTTTTCCTTTTTCCGTCCACTGCTTTCTTTCTTTTTTTAAAGAAAGTTTTTAAATTATCCAAGAATCTTTATCCCTTTGACACTTTACTTTCAGCTAGAAATAGCCTATTAATGTCAAAGCGGATTAGTATCTATTTCTTATTCGAATCTCTTCTTCTTAATGTTTCAAGTCAGTTAAAACTGTCAATGTTAGAGGAAAAAAAGCCAATTCTGTTTCCTTTCCCTTTTTGTTTCGCAGCTTAAAATCTTTTTTAGGAATAGTATTAGTCTTTAAAATTCAGATTCCAGGTACCTTAAATAGATGTTCTCCATTCAACCCAGTCAGTCAAACTTTCTCCTTTAAACTTCCTCCTGCACAATCTTGTCCGGTCGGGTTCTTCTTTGAGGTGGCCATTTCTGACCACCTTTGGGAAAGGGAGTAATGACCAGCCAAGGAGGAGAGATGCGGCTCTCTTCAACCCTGCTGACGGCTCCCCCTTCTTCACTACCTCTATGGGGTGGCTTCAGCCCCGAATCTGGGCAGCTCAGGGTGCTCCAGCGGCGAGCATGGATCAAAACCGTGCATGATCGTGATTTCGGTCCGTCGCCGAAGAAGCCCAAATTGGAAGTGGCTCAAAGTTACCAAATTCTTATAGAGTCTATATTTTAAATAACTTCCAAATTGAAAGGACACATTTTTAAAAAGCGTAGGAAAATACCTGAATGATGCCAGTGTATCTATCCTCATTTTCATTTTCTTAGCTTACAGAGAGCCGAATTTTAGACAATAGCAATAGCACTTAGACTTATATACCACTTTACAGTGCTTTACAGCCATCTCTAAGCGATTTACAAAGTCAGCATATTGCCCCCAACAATTTGGAGCCTCATTTTACCCACCTTGGAAGGATGGAAGGCTGAGTCAACCTTGAGCCTGGTGAAACTGCCAAATTGCAGACAGCCAGCAGACAGCAGAAGTAGCCTGCCATACTGTACTCTAACCACTGCACCACCGTGACTTATGACAAATTGAAGGTATTACCTCTGAAAGGGATTTTCAAAGCCGGTTGCACTCATTGAAAAACTTTATTCATGGTCTCAGTTAAACATATCTTTGGGGTTGTTAAAGTCCACAAAATAGCCTCAGAAGACGGCTGTAGAAAGAGGAAAGATTTGTACTAGGTGTTTTTGTATTAAATTGTTCACAAATATATTAAAGGGCACCCAGAAACAAACTGTATACACCATCACCATTAACAAATTAATATATTCTGAGCCAATACTCTTTGGAAAGTATTGCTAAATAAAATTAATTGCAGTAATTGAGATGTGATGTATATTATGCAGACTAGATATTTCCCCACCCCCAGCCCAGACATATAGTAGTTGAACAAATTTTCCTCATCTTCAGCATCCAAATCCAAGACTAGGTTAGAAGAATATAAGGTCTTTGGCCCTTGAGATGGATGGATAGGTGCAGAGAGGGAGAGGCTAGCAGGCAGGTAGAAAAATTATATTTCATATAGAAAAATTAATATTTTTAAAACACTAAATTAAAGGAAGGTCTAAAAATTTCCTCAAATTTTTCTTGTACAGAGTTTTTTTTAATGTTTAAAATATTTTATTTAGGATCAGCTGGAATCTGTCTTGGAAGTATTACATAGACAGATGGAACAATATAAAGAACAACCACAGCACACAGAAAAAATTACATATCAGCAGAAACTTTTGCAAGAGGATCTCATACATATTCGGGCTGAAATATCCAAAGTATCTACAGTAAGTAGAAGGTGCTTTAAGAATTAATTTAATATATAATCCTAATTTCCATATCCAACCTACTAGAACTGCATGGCAATGTAATTTGATGGTTGTTGAAGTAGGATTGATGAACTATGAAAAAACATTTTCTCACCCTTCCCTTGCCAAAGACTGGGTGAAGTGCCAAGTCTTTATTGCTTTTCTATAGAACAGCAGAATGAGAGCCATCTGGATCTCGGGAAAACCTTGTTTCAGTTGCAGGCACTGCTACAGAGAGGATAAACTTCCAGAGAACAAATATATGACATTGTTTCATTGAAAGAATTTGGAGTACGCCAACCAAAATTGAAATGGCTGGACAGATATGTGGGAGATAGGCATAGCAAGCCCTATGCCACATAGGGCTGTATAAATAATAACAAATACCTTAAATTACAACCATAAACAAACTGGCCAGCAGTGGATCTTATGAAGAAAAGGTGTTACATCAACATACTGAGACATACCCATCACTACTTATGCTGCTGCATTCTGGATCAGTTGAAGCTTCTGGGTGGTCTTCAAGGGCAGCCCCATGTTGAACGTATAGCAGTATTCAAGCCCAAAAATGACTAAGCATGAATGATTGTCTGAAGGGCTCCCTGATCTAGGAAAGAGCAAAACTGGCACAACAGGTTAAGCTGTGCAAAGGCTATCTGGCTACAGCTCCTCTCCAAGTGGAGCCGCAGATCCAAGAAGATTCCTAGATTGCACATTAACCTTGAAGGGGTAAATGCTATCCTATCCATTGAGTTGGAGATGTTTCCTCTCCATCCAATCCTACTCAGCCTCCAGGCACTAGAACAGAATCTTGACAGCCTCACTTGGCCAGTCTGAATTTGAAAGATATGATTGGGTATCATCAGCATACTAATGAAACGGAACTCCAAAACAGCGAATGATTTCAGTCAGTGGTATATCATGTAGATGTTAAAAGGAAAGGAAACAAAGAAAATGAAAGCTATGCATTTATGTTGTATGCCACTTTTTAAATATTGTCCAATTTTAGATATACATAAGAGCTGTGTGCATGTAGCCTAAAGTACTTTTAATTGTGTTTACACTTGCATAAAGTACTTGCTTAAATAGGTACATTAACCAGCAGCTTCGTAGCTTTTTATTGCTTATGAAAAGGCAAAGTGAGCTTGTTGTCTTTGTCAATAGGAAATGGAAAATGCCTGGAATGAATATCTGAAATTGGAAAAAGATGTGAACCAGCTGAAGCAAAGTCTGCAAGAACAGATGAATAAATCATGTTTTTCTCAGGTGAGACCATTTTCAATTTTTGCACTTTGCAGTTCCCTAAATAGTTTGAAGCTTTAGTCAAATCTCATCCCACTGGGAGATCTAATTTTCATGGGAAATAGACCCTTTTCTTCTCCGGAGAAAAAAAAAAAGCTTCATATCATATTATATCACAGTATGCCAGAACTACGTGCACATGCAAAGATACCAAATCTTTACAAGCATCTGATGTCCCACTTGTTAGCCAATTGTTCAGTGCTATGACAAAGTAACAAATAAGACCTTTTTTCTGGGTTAACTAGATATCTTTAGTTTGCCAAGGAAATTTTATTGGAAATATGAGTGATATCCTTTGTTCAATGTATATAATGCTAATTCATTGCTGTCAAATGAATTGTTATCTGCTGGTGGCATCTCATTTGGGGAGTTTTTAGTGATGTTTATGTTGAATATTGTTTGGTTTTATAATTTGGTTGCTTATTTTATATTTTAAAATATGATAGATTCTTAGGGATCTTATCCTGTAAAGAGCCCTCTTCTGTTCTCTCCCTCTTAAGCAACCAATAAAGAACCTCAATCCAGAAGGCATGACAGACTTCCCATTCATTTCACTTCTCTGTACCTTTTCAGAGGCAAATTATACAAATTATATGTAAATATATATTTTTGTTAGAATGCCGAACAATGTAATAATTGTTATATTGTGTGCTATTTTCTAGCAAAGAAAATGTCCTCGATTTCTATTTGTATCGCCAATATTGATTTGGTTCTCCTTCCCCCACCTTTTCATTAGGAGAAAACTCAAATGCAAAAAGATTTGTGGAGAATTGAAGATGTTACAGCTGGCCTAAGTACAAATAAATCCAACTATAAAGTCATCATCGAATCTATCAAGAATCCAGGTAAGAAAGCTTAATGCGTTACCAGAATATTATCAAATCAATATATGTGTGTTTCTACCGTATCTTATATGTTAAGCCAGTGATGGCTAACCTTTTCTGGACTGAGTCCAGTTCCAAAGCATGTGCGCGAATGCACGGTCCCGCACCCAACCCCCCAAAATGCAATGTGCAGGCCCCTCACGCATGCATCCCCATGCATGCGTGCACAACCCACCCTGGCACCCGCACACATGCGCGGCAGAGACCTGAAGGCCATCAGGCTGGCGGGAGGCAGGCGTGTTGGGAACTGAACTGGGGTGACGGCTCATGTGCCATCAGAGAGGGCGCTATGTGCCATGACTGGCACATGTGCCATAGATTCACCATTACGGCGTTAGGCTAATGATACCTAAATCACAGAAAGAACAACTTGGCACACTTTTTGCAATTCATAATGTTTTTCCAACATAAAAGCTAAGTTACCTTTCCCTGATGAGTTTTCTGGTATTTTATCATTAACACTCCCACATAATAATTGACTGATGCCTTTTGTTTTCAGAGATGGTGTCCTAAAATGTATATATTTGGGATTTTTTTAAAAAAGCAGTAAATCTTAAGGTGGTTTTTCAAGCACTAGTTTTACTTTCATACTGTTTATTATGGAGGTTATTCATTTTTCTGTACTACACCTGAATGTAATGCGTATTTTTCCAGAAAGAAAAACAGTGCCTTCATTTTCAAAGCCTCTAGTGCCTTCATCATCATCTACTCTCATGTCAACAGACAGCAAACTTTCTACTCAGCAAAGTCCACCAACTAGTCCTATCAAGCCCTCATTGGAAGTCAGACTTTTTCCTCAGCCTTATACACAGCCCAGAATGTTTTCTCCCTCCCAACAAGTGAAAAAAGTTGAACCTCCAATCCAGTCACCAGTGAAATTAGAACCAAAGGTTGTAAGTGCCATTATGAAACATTCTTGTAATTAAATGGGCTAAAATGCACTGGAAATGGTAATGGATTTCCTTGTTTGTAGAACATGGGATAATGAAGACTGATAATCAGATAAATAACATTTTGTAGGTTTGTTTACAATGTTCTTGATTGTAATTAAAACTTTGATTTAATCTGCTTATAAATGACTTGTGACTGAGGAATTTCCAGGAAAAAAAACCTTGAAAGAATGTGGTATCAAATTTATATATGTTGTTTGCTGTGATTTGAGCAGGAGAATTGGTTTATTTTCCACATGAAGCAATTAACATGTTTCTTTTTTATGCAATGTCAGGAAGATGAAGCACCACCAAGACCTCCTCTCCCACAGCTATATAGCACTGATGATAACCCACCAGCTGTTCCACCTCTTCCTAAAGAAGCTACAGTAATAAGGCACACATCAGTGCGTGGTCTCAAACGCCAGTCTGATGAAAGAAAACGAGACCGTGAACTTGGACAGTACATAAATGGGGATTACAGGGTAAGCATTCCATCCCAGGTTGAATACTGTATTTATATAGTTCAAATCTTACTGTAGTTCTAGTACAGTCCTCCAATATGCTGCAATTGAAGGGAGGTAGGTAGTATATGAAAAATGTTGCAATCTAGTTTAATTCTATTTTTTTTATTCTAGAATTTTTTTTTATTTGACATACATTTAAAACAGACAAATCAACATATACATATATACATATACAACATATACATATACATACACATACACATACATACATACATACATATATATATGTTTTCTTAAGTTTTTATATATATATATATATATATATATATATATATATATATATATATATATACATACATACATATATACATACATACATACACACACACACATACACACCGCATTTCTCATATAATAAGGCTGAGTCTTATTTTTTTTTGAGCCCCGAAAAAATGGCTAGGCTGTCTTTTCGGAGGTGACTTAATTCCCCCCCCCTTGCATCTTTGGGCACGCGGGCGGGCAGTGACGGTTTGGATGTTGACCTCGGCGTTGGTGGGGCACTTCGTATCGGGGTCAACGCAGGCAGCACCATATCCGGGTGTGTAACAAAAGTATTTCCTAATGGGAAGCCCCCCCACCATTCCCCCCATTTCACATGTTTTAATATAGGCCTTAATTGGGGGGAGAGGCTTAATTTCATTTCATAAAACATGCTGGGACTTCCTATTGGGGGAGGCCATATTGTTGGAGAAACAGGATATATATATATGTGTGTGTGTGTGTGTGTGTGTGTGTGTGTATTTTCTTAAGTTTTCGCGGGAACTTACATGTATGGCATTCAGCTTTGGGTATTTTCCCACGTCATTGTAGTTGTGCTTTTAAAGTTGTAGCGACGTTTCAGCAGAATCTCATCTGCCATCATCAGGCTTCTGTATAGTGTTCATCTGTGAGTCAGGCTTTTATAGTGGTTTCAGATTTAAATTTGGGGCAGCCTATTGCTGTGCCAGAATGGTTTTTTCTTCACCCTGATTGGTTGGGAGTCTTGGTCTGTGTTTATTGGTCTTGGAATTTGCTGTGTTCTGCTTGATTGGTGTTTCTAATATCTCCTGTCTGTTTTTTGGCTCTTCTTGTCTCTTGAGTGGCTGGCAACATTGTGTTACTTTATTGGAGGCCTTTAGTGCAGCTTGGCCCCGAGTAAATGGACGGCTATCATTAGTTAGGAAGCTAGGTTTCATCTGGGTGCCTGGTTGGGGTGTGTTTGAGCTGGATATATCAGGGGGGATCTGTCTGTGCCCAGGTGTTTGCCTGGCTTGTGGTGTGGAGATTTTTTTGTTTGTGAGCGCAGGCTTCCAAATGATTGACAGTCTGGTGGAATCATCTCTTCTATTCATGCTTTCTGGTCTTTTTTCAATCTCTATGGCTTCTCTGATGATTCTGTGGCTGGGGTTTTCTATAGTGGCTAGGGTTTTGGTGCCATTGAAGTTGATGCTATGACCTGTGGCTTCCATGTGTTGGACTAGTGAGGAAGTGTGTTCCAGCTTTTTGACTGCATTTTTGTGTTCATCCAGGCAGGTACTTATTCTTCTATTGGTCTGTCCAATGTATGTGGCCGGGCATGATGCACAGGGGACTTCGTATATGCCTTGGTTTTCCAAGTCAATTTTATCTTTGGGGTTTCTAAGGATGGCTGCTATTTTTCTGTCTTTTTTGAAGGCAGTCTTGATGTGATGTCTGTGCAGTATCTTACTAATTTTGTCTGTAGTACCTCTTATGTAGGGCAGGACAGCTGTTCCATAGGTCTGTTCATCTTCTGGGTCTCTATTATATCTCAGTGTGTTTTTGTAGATCAAGCCGGTGATTTTGCTTTTGTGGAAGCTGTTGGCAGTCAGTACCTTAGTCAGGGTGCATAGTTCAGTCTTAATGTGTGTCTTGTCTGCCAGGCATTTGGTTCTGGCAATTAGCATTTTGGCCACGGAGTTTATCTGTGCTGGGTGGTGGTGGGATTGGGCGTTGAGGTAGCGGTTAGTGTGTGTTTTCTTCTGGTCTACGTTGTGTCCTAGTGTGCCATCTGTTTTTTTTGTAGATTAGTACATCTAGGAATGGTAGTTGTTTGTTTGTTTCTGTTTCCATGGTGAACTTGATTTTGGGGTGTGTGCTGTTCCTGTGTTAGGAAATTGTTTAGGTTTTCTTTTCCATGGGGCCAAATCACAAATGTGTCATCGATGTATCTTAACCATAGTTTGGGTTTGTGGATGGCATTGGCCAGGGCTCTGGATTCGAATTCTTCCATGAACAGGTTTGCAATGACGGGTGACAGTGGTGATCCCATAGGGGCTCCTTCAATTTGTTTGTATCTTTGTCCTTTGTATATGAAATATGTGTTGGTTAAGCAGTGTTCTGTTAGTTCCATGAGGTGTTTAGCTGGTTGGTATTTATTTTTGATGATTTCAAGGGTCTCTTTTATCGGGACTTGAGTGAATAGTGAAACCACTCAAAACTTACAAGCAGATCTTCTTGCTCCACATGTAGATCTTTGATCATTTCCAAGAAGTGGTATGAGTTTTGTACATGTGAAGCTGCTGTTTCAGCATGGGGCTGTAGCTGTTTTGCTAAGTATTTGGCTAGGTTTTGTAGTGGTGCTCCTCTGGAGCTGACTGTGGGTCTGAGAGGTATGCCTTCTTTGTGTATTTTTGGGAGGCCGTATAGTTTGGGGCATCTGGAAGATTTTTCTCTTGGGATGATCATCCGTTGGATCTCTTTGCTCATGTGGCTGGTTATAATTTTCTTCTCGGTTAATTTTTCCAGGTATGTGGTTGGGTCTGTGTTTATGGGTTTGTATGTGGAGTCTTGGAGTAGGTCTGTCAATTTTGTTTCATAGTCTTGTCTGTCCATTACTACTGTGGCATTCCCTTTGTCTGCTGGAAGTATGATTATGCTGTTATCTCTTTTCAGGGTTTGTAGCGCTTTAATTTCTTCTTTCTGCAAGTTGCTTTTGGGTGGTTTGCTCGTGCAGAGGATGTTGGTAACTTGGTGTCTTATTTTATCAGCTTCATCTGTATTTAATTTGGTTAGGCTGGATTCTACTGCACATATGATGGATTCTGTGGGGATTTTTGGGGGTGCTATAGCATAATTGAATCCTTTGGTTAGGACATCTGTTTCTGTTTTGGTGTAACTCTGAGAAGCACAGAGCAGAAGACACAAGCCTGAAGATGATGAATGAGACTTCATCAAAACATTGCCTAGATACTTCCAATCTTACGCGGAAGAAAACCCAAATAACCAAAGATCCACATACAAATATAGTTGTGGTTTTGGCAGAATCTCATCTGCCATCATCAGGCTTCTGTATTGTGTTCGTCTGTGAGTCAGACTTTTACAGTTGTTTCAGTTTTAAATTTGGGGCTAGCCTACTGCTGTGCCAGAATGGCTTTTTCTTCATCCTGATTGGTTGGGAGTCTTGGTCTGTTTTTATTGGTCTTGGAGTTTGCTGTGTTCTACTTGATTGGTGTTTCTAATATCTTCTGTTTGTTTTGTGGCTTTTCTTGTGTCTTGATTGGCTGGCAACATTGTGTTCTTGTATTGGAGGCTTTTAGTGCAGCTTGGCTCCGAGTAAATGGGTGGCTATCATTTGTTAGGAAGCTAGGTTTCTTCTAACAACCGGTTTCTTCTAACAACTAGGTTATATATATCTTACAGTTTAATTCTATATTTATCCATGTAGGTAGAACTCCGCTCATATGTGAGCGAACCTGAATTGGTAACAATAGGCAGTGATCTGAGCCAATCTTCCATTGGTTTTCGTGGTACTGACAGTAGATACCAAACATTACCTACCAGAGGTGAGTCAAGAGACGATATATTTCTGTATTTTAGAAAGTCATGTTTATTATGGTTTTGCATTTCCAAATGATAATATGATTTGACACATGGTTGCTGGATTGAAACTCCAGATACAACTTTAAAAGGGCAAGGTTTTAAGAATCAATTATATGTATTTAAATAAATATATGCATAAATCCTGTTCCTGAAACACTAAATTATGAAATTCAGATTACAGCATCCAGGAAGCAAAGAATTATCATAAGAATAATGATCCCTATTTTATTAAACTCTTAATGAATATAGTTCAATGAAGAATTGAGTAAGACATTTAGATGTCTCAATTATAGCACATACAGTGTTATGGAAGAAAGGGAAGGAAACGCAGCAATAGAAATGTCCACATTTTTTCTCCAACTTTTGGTTTTAAAGACTCTCCACATTTGTATTGATTATTTTAAAAAAGTTATCACAAAACGTAGATTTAACAAATGCCAACTGGACTTTTTTTCTAAGTAGAGATTTTCCACCTTTTTTAAAGGATTGTCTGGTTCAACTTCTAGACTCCATCAGTCATCAACAGTTTCATCATATTCAACGCTTCGAAGGGATGCTTCCAAGGTAAAATATTTTTAATTAGGATGCCATTTTTTTTGAACAGCACTTTAGTAGTGTCATTTTGCTTTAGCATTTGATAATCCTTTGGAGTTTAAAATTATTCAACTACAAGGGTCATTCAGATGATGAGTGCTTTCAGGTTGTTGGCCTACCACATTTACAGGTTTTATAGGGCTAGGGATCTGGACAATGTTGCTTCCCATTTGAAATTTCCCCATATTTTCCCATTGCTTCTTCCCTTTCTATTAGAAAAATTAAGGAGGGGACGACAGAATTTCTGTCTATTATCATTTGGAATTGTAGCTCTATGTAGTAACCATCTGTCTGGAAGCAGGTTTTAATTACATCTGGGTTTAATTACAGCTCAAGATAAGTTTGTGGATATAGATCTCACTTTAGGTTAGTTTAGTTGAGGGGTGGGATTCTACCAGTTTGCACCTATTTGGTAGAACCGGTTGTTAACATTCTAAGCAGTTTGGAGAACCAGTTGTTAGAAGAAATTACTGGCCTAATCCTGCAAGGAAGGCAGGAAGGAAACATTCTGGTGTTGCTTACAGAAACTGCCTCTCTGTTAAGCCTTATTATATTCTTAGCAGGACTAGACTTCCTGTCTCAGGAACGTCTCTGGAGTTTTTTTTCCCCTCCTTTGTTGGTACTTTGCTTGTGTGGAGTGATCATTCAAAGTTACAATGACACTGAAAAAAGTGACTTATGACCATTTTTTACACTTATGACTGTTGCAGTATCCCCACAGTCATGAGAGGCCAGGCGAGGAGATGCGTGCCTCGATGTGAGTGATATTGAGTTGGCCACGCCCACCAACTAAGCCATGCCCACAGGGACCGGTTGTTAAAAATTTGAATCCCACCCCTGGTTTAGTTGTTACAGTTTCTCTAACATAATTCTTAATTGTGTGTTCTTCTGAAAAATTAGGTACTTGCACATCATCCAAAGTATGTCCATTGCCTCAAAGAAAATTATAGTCAATTTTTCTATGTTATTTGCTTCCTCCTAGAAATTTAATCAGATATTTTTCCAAACTATACATTTTCCAAGCAAAAGTTTGTAAAGTTTGTATACTGTTTTTTTGGACAGTTTGCATTGAAAGAAAACAGTGAAAGGATAGTTCTGTCATCTTCAGCCTCTTAAACTAACATAATTGTAGGTCAATATTGTCCATAGTAAGTTAATTAAAAAGTAAGTAGTTTGGAATTATACTAAAACTTTTTTAATGTAATTAAAAACATGTTCTGTGTCATTTTCAAGGAAAGACCAAAGAGTGCCTTGGAACGTTTATACTCTGGAGATCCTCAAAGAGGAAAAATGAGTGCCGAAGAACAATTAGAAAGAATGAAACGACATCAAAAGGCAATCGTTCGTGAACGTAAAAGAACGCTTGGTCAAGGAGAAAGACATTCGGTTTCATCACGACCATTCATCCAGCCTGGTTCTGCAGACATAGGCTCAGTATGTTAGACATGCCTTAACAGGACTAGATAAAACAAAACGATCTGTAGCTTCTCTAGTAAGCACTTTTATTTGAGAGTGCATGTCACCTTGTATTATTTAATTATATAATGATGGTATTTCAGTAGGTAGGGTGTGCATAACAGAGAATGGCTTCTGGCTATAAATGTTGACAATTTCACATAGGAAATAGGAAATAAATTGGCGTAAGAAAAGTACAGTGAGAAAGAAAATATATATTTCAATGTAGATAATAAGTTGGTTTAATCATTTTTTTTCTTAGAAGGTTATGAAAGTAGAATGCTTTTTTTTCTGATTGCACCATAAATGAATGAGCCCAGTAGACAATATTAGCACAATTTTTAAAAAATAGTATCTATGGTTATGTTAAATAAGGACTTCATAGGTTATAATTTTAAGTTTTCAGAAATTTTATATATTAACTATTAAACATAGGAACAAATCTAATGATCCATATAGTTGCTAATGATCATTTATGTCTAAGGTGTGAACAATATTCTAGAAAGGCTCTCCATTTGATTAGGAAAAATAATTCCAAGTTAAATATAAACTGATAATTCATCATTGTCAATTAAGCAAATAACCATTCCCACTGCAATCATTAATATTTTACATACCCATTAAATATATTTATAATAAAGAATATTCCATCAATACTAATATAATTCATTTACAGGAAATAGCTGTAATCCATAGACATGATCTCTTTATTCAGAAGAAACAATTCAATTTAAAATAACTGGGGCTGCTTTTTTAAATTGCCAAATAAAGGGTGTGTTGTTAGTCTTAGAAATGGCCACTGTCAGTGACAGACACAGTGAATGAAGGTGCGAGTTTCACTCAGTTATCAAACTTTGGATAGCAAAATTTCGGATTAGGTTACCAAGATGTTTTCCTAAATAAAGGAATGAGCTCAGATAAATTCAGTGGAATTAGTTTCCTGTACTGTCCTCAAGTCACAGCACATCTCCATTTTTAAAAATAATTTGGAGTTACAGAAAATAAAGTCAATTTAAACTTGAAATAAAGCAATCCAGTTATAACCATAAATGAAAAATGCTGCAAAAATATAAGTTTTACTTTTTAAGATAGCTCTAGGAGTTTAAAATGTAATAGGTCATGTTTTTTAGGATTATGAAAACAGTTGGAGATAGCTGAATTAGGCTGTTATTGCAAAAGCAACAAAAACTTGCAGATTTATTTTGATAAGCTTTGCGGGGTTAAAGGAGAGTCCATTAAATACATAATCATCTAAGAATCAAGCTAAATAATGAGAATGTATTCAATGATTAAGTATAAGAATGTATCCAGTATATAAGATTTTGATTATTTACGTAAGAGATGCATGACAGAAAGAAATCAGGATCTGATCATTCCAATAGTGCTCTGTCATAACACATCTAATTCTGGGTATGGGCACACATGCATGCATACACACATGTACAAAATTGGGGTTAGTTTGGCACTAATAAACAACTCTTCTGAACATATTTTTTAAAGAAATCGAATGACTCTGTGGAAGTGCAGATGGCTTATCTTCTGCCCTTTAGATATAGTTATATGGATAAATAATGGCTCACACTGTATGGTTCCATGATATTAGGAATATTATCCATGATAATCTCAGAATCTCTATTGTCCCCCATCTTCAAATAAAACCTCTCCTTTTGGTAGTAGGAAAGTCATTTTATATCCTTTGTTTTTGCTTTTAAGATACCAAGTTTCTCATATAATAAGGCTGGGTCTTATTTATTTTTTTGAGCCCCGAAAAAATGGCTAGGCCGTCTTTTTGGGGGTGACTTAATTTCCCCCCCCTTGCATCTTCGGGCGGGCGGCGACAGCTTGGATGTTGACCTCGGTGTTGGTGGGGCACTTTGTATCGGTGTCAACTCAGGCAGCACCATATCTGGGTGTGCAACAAAAGTACTTCCTAACGGCAAGCTCCCCCACCATTCCCCCCCATTTCACATGTTTTAATATAGGCCTTAATTTGGGGGGAGGGGCTTAATTTCATTTCATGCCTATAAAACATGCTGGGACTTCCTATGGGGGGAGGCCGTATTGTTGGAGAAACAGGGTAGTTCCATTCCCTGTTTTATGTAAGAAAAAACTCTGAATGTTATATCACGAACTCTGAATGTTTCTCACATAATCAGCCTAAATCAAACCACTGCAGATGAAAACCTTTTCATTTAATGTTGTAAACCTGTTGCAGCTTTAAGACCTGTGGACTTCAGCTCCCAGAATTGGCTGGGAGATTTCTGGGAGTTGAAGTCCTCAAGTCTTTATAGTTGCCAAGGTTAGACATCCCTGTTGTAGACATAGTCTGCCCTGCTGATCCAATAGGGAACATACAGTAGATAGATGTCAATTTCCCAAGAGAAAATGTCAGATAGTCATTTTGACAGTTTCCATGCCTTGTCACCTTGTAGGGGGGCGGGGTAGGCAATATAAAAATTTAATAATAAATAAATAAAATGCCTATAAAGGTGGGCTAGAACCTGAGTCTGCTCAGTTCTAGTCTAATCCCTCCATTCTAGTCTAGCCCCAATACCTTACTGGCTCCCATTCATTCATAGCCTACTTAAAAGTCTGACACTTTGAAGAGGGAAAAAACTTAACTGGTCTCATCCTTTTTTTAAAGTAAGCAAATAATGTTATTCTTTTCCCTCACTGTTTGTAAGATAGGTCGTGATACATGAAAGTTAATCTTCAAAGTACCACAGGACTTTTTCTTATTTAGGGTTTTCAAAACTGAGGGTTTATGCAATCACTGTTTTGTCTTTTCCTTTTGGCACACTAGAATTATTTATGCTCATCACCTGCCTAATTCATTGCACAAGACCTCTTGCTTTTAAAGTCACTCATCCTACATAATTTTTTTTTAAGTTTCTAATTATTTAAAACTATTTCTGACTAAACTCAGTTTCTGCCAGGCTTAATTGCATTTTAGTATCCTTTTTGTTAAATTTCTAATTTTGTTGGTGGTTATTGACTTTTCACCTTTGTGTTCCCATTTTAAATAGCTGTTTGGTTGCATTAATTTATAAGGCATTCATGAGCCATTAATGTAATAAGTAATTATGTAAACACTTAAAGGAAACTGGTGCATTCAGATATTTATCTTTGCAGTTATATTTTTTTAAGAAATGTTATTAAAACATAAGGAAAAAATAAAGCCCTGCCATATTACATATTTAAGTAGCAAAATTTGAACCTGATTTTTTTTAAAAAAAACATAGCTCTCAAATTTGTATTAATTTCTAATGCAAACATTTCATAATATTTAACAATTGAAACAACGTAGCATATTTTCATACCATGTTGGTCTTCATTTTTGCTGTAAAAATCAAAAATAGCACAGCCCAGGAAGAAACATATCATTTACCCAAAGGGCTCCGGTGCACAAAACATAATGTTTGAAAGCACAATTTACAGCACTACAATAACTTAGCAACCAAAATGGTAAAAATGAAATATGTAATTAGATTGCACAGTTTGTAATGTTATATAAATTGTATGTGTAAATCTACTTTTAATACAGTGCACTGATATTTTTTTAAAAGATCAATTTTTAAATGTAGTATGACATTAAAATATTGAGCAGAATACTTGGATTGTCATTTGATTTTGATGCAAAGGACTCCGTATCAACAACAATAAAAATGCTTCCTAATATTGAATTCATGTATTTCTTCTAGTATAACTTGTAGGTTAATTTTGCCTTATATGACATGTGTGGATGCAATCAGGCCTGGCTTGAATATTGAGTAGGCATTTGGTTACAGTGTGTGCTTTAATTGTGAAAATGATCGAACTTTTCTCGCAGAAATCCCTCCATTTTTAAAGTCTGCAATTTTAATTTGTGCAGTTACGTTCAAATTAAGTAGGTGCTCCTATTCCTAACAAATACAAATTTGTTAGGTACATTTTGAGTGAAAAATCAAAAGCTTGTGCATGAATAATATATTTTCCCCCCAAAATATCTTAGACTGGTTCTACAAATTTGTTGCCCATAATAAATAGGAGAAAGTAACCTCCACTGTGTCTCTTGTATTTTCTGCACTGTTCTCAGTACCTAACAGAGATTTAAGTGAGCTACAGAAGAAAGGAGGAGTCCATCAAAATAAATTCCCCTTTTTCATCCAGTGGAGAAATCCTGAGTGGAGTTCTGTCCTTGGATATTCAATTATACAAACAGTGTTGAACCAAAAGGTTGGGAGCAGAGGTCTGGGATCTGGTCTTCTATTGTGCAAATAAACATCTAATATAGTAACACACTTTAATGTGATCACTGAAATAGGAATATTCATGCAGTTTGAGTGCTACACCCTTTATGACAAGTGGGACAGAACATCTAAGATAAGAGAACCTTTATTGTCATTTTTTACTGTGAGCAATTGGCCCACCTTAAAAATGAAATTCTGTTGCCTGCTGACAAAAGAAAGCCTTTAGCTATCCATATGCTTACATAAAACACACACACACACACACACACACACACACACACACACACACACACACACACACACATATCTACACCCATACATAGCTATGCATATACTATGCACTCTTGGGATCTTTGACAACTCTACTGCAGAGTTGTCTAATTTGATTTCATTGAGGGCCACATGTGTTTAACCTCAGGGGGCTGGGGGCTGGGGCGGGAGAGGTCAGGGTAGGTGTGGCCATGGCAGGCATGGTCAGCTCGATGTCACTCATGTCGGGGGCATCAGTGGTGGCCACATGCTAAGGCAGGACTTCCCTGAGATCCTCCCACACTCATTATAATCTCCTTCCTTCTTTCCTCCTTTTTCCTTCCTCTTCATTCTCCTTCCTTCCCCGCTTCTCCTATTTTTCCTTCCTTCCTCTCTTCCCATCTTTTTCTTTGTCTTTCCTCTTTCCCTTTCTCCTTTCCTGTCCCTTCTTGCATACTCAAGTGCAAAAGGAAAAACATTTCTTCTTTTGTTTTGTTTTTAGTTTGTTTCGCTAGCCCTCTACCAGTGAAAACAGAGCTTGTAAACCACCACCCCCCAGGCCCAATTTTTTGGCCATGTTGGCATCCTGCAGCCCCATTTTTACTGGCAGAGGACTTTCAACCATCATGGCTGAAAATGGAGCCCCAGGTGGGCCACACAAGCTCTGTTTTTGTTAGCAGAGGTACTTTGGGCTGGTTCTTTGCAATTTCCAGGGTGGCCTCACGGGTTAGATCTAAGCAGCCCATGGGCTGGATCCAGCCCACAGGCCTTGAGTTTGACACCCCTGTTCTACTGCATATAGACCTTTACAAGATTATATTTTCTTTTTCTTTGGAACAAGCATTCTGAAACATACTTCTTTCAGAAGTTCTCATGATAAAAGTCTTGTTTGAACAATACAGTGTCCAGACATCCAGTCTCATAGGGCAAATTTTCTGTGATCTATGGATTGAAATAATGCAGCTGAATGGGAAAATACATTTATCACATGTGCACATTATATTTCATTCAGACTTTCATGTTATAGTCAAAGATACCCCTGCAACACTTGTAAATAAATGAAATACTTTATTACTGTATGAGTGTTGTACAGTTAGCTTATCTTAGTTGGAGGATGGCTTAATAGGACACCTGAAACTTAGGCTATTCTGATAAAAAGGTGGAAGCAATTAATACATTTAATGTATATATTTATGGTAATTCTGAACATTATTTCTATCATATTTTGAAAGTATTTAGTGACTCTGAAAGCAAGTTTACAATGTACTAAAGTTCTACCTCTCTTGAAAAAGCTAAAAAAACAGTCCTAGATTAGCATGGAGTGCCTGTAAATAATAAGAAACATAAAAAGTAGTGATCTATATTATTTGATTTTAGTAGGTAGATAGTTATCCAAATCACATCATATCTGAAGTAAAAATACAATCCAAAATACAGGTTTGAAATGTTGATGGGCTTCATAATTTTTTTAAGTCATTTAATAGAATAACAACAGTTCTGAGATGGATGGCTTGCATGAATTACAGATTTTCTACAACCAGCAGTTATTTAATTAGTCCTTTCTAAATGAGTCTTTGCAAGAAAGCTCTTACTTCCTAGTTTTAACTGGAAACTTTCCAATTCTAATTTCATTAGAACTTAGTTTCAGCTAAGTTTTTTTTTGTTGCCCAGAGGAAATCGAGTCTAATTTTGTTGTTTTGAGACTCTTGATTCATTCCCTTCTATCATAGGAAACCAGACAATTTTTCTTCCTTTTGATCACAACTTACTAATTCTCAGGATGACTTTCTTTTTATTATTTTACTTAGTGTTTTAAGTGCCCTGTTTATTTCAAAGATCTCTTTTTTAATGATGTGGTTTTGCTTGTCTGCTATCATCTTTTACCGCAGGCATGTAAAAATAACATCTAGCCATGACTGACACACAGGTAAGATTGCTTTTATTGTGATTGGTAAGACATCATTATGTGAACAAACCAATCCACCCTTAGAAACAGGTGAAGCATTTCAGTGCTTTCTATGTATTTGCATTTGGTATGATACACATTTATGCCAACTTAAATAAATTCTTAAAAGGGGATTCCACAGCATTTCTTTACCACTTTTCGGCTTGTTCCACAATTTTCAGTAATTTAGGTAGGATATTTTGTTCTTAGGATAAGAATACATAGCTTCATTTTTCCTCTCCCAATTTCCTTAAGTTCCCTCCAAAAAAATTGTGAACAGGTCAAGACATAACAAAACCCATGATATATATGTCCCAGAAAAAAAATCTAAAAAGTAAAAAGAGGCTTTCTTTTTTCCTTCTTCTCTATGCCCTTAACTCTTTAGTCCCATTCAGCATATTTTAGTTCTATGGTCATATGATCTTTCACAACTTTCCCTTATTCTCTTTGTTTGATAAGACTAAGACTTAATGAAATTTAAACAGTCCTTATTGGAATGGAGGTATGTATTAATTAATTCAAAAGTGCTTTATAATAAACGATCTATCAATTTCAGTTGTTCCCTTAATCTATTCTAAACTTCTGTAGTTCAAACCCTTGGCAGGCCTTTTAAAATCCTTATCATTGTTTCTCCACTTTTTATTTTAATTTTGCCCCAGGCAAAAGGAACACTCACCAGGTAATTTAGTTCCTCTGCTGTTTGAAGACCTCTGTAGTTTTTAATTTTTTTATATAATCTAGATAGTAAGTAGAATTTTAAGCAAACCCAAGTGTCTTTAAAATAGGCTGTGCATGAGACTGTCAGCTAGATATTTCTTGATATTTCTGCTCCTGGTGCTCTACTTGTGAGTTTCCCACAGGTTCCCTCTGGTTCTTGAAGATTTCCTTGCATAGGGATGCTTTCGGAAGTACAAATGAGTGATTCTCAAAGCTTTTAGTTGCCCAGAGAAGTTCCATTGACCCAGGCAGACCACCTGTCTGCCAATGTCTGTCTTAGCTGTGTCTCTGCTTTTCAGACATATGTTAGTTTGCCAGCTGAAGAGCCCAGGTGGCACAGTGGTTAGAATGCAGAATTGCAGGCTAACTCTGCCCACAGCCTGGAGTTCGATCCTGAAGGGCTTGAGGTTGACTCAGCCTTCCATCCTTCTGAGGCTGGTAAAATGAGGACCTGGGTTGTTGGGGGGCAATAGGCTGACTCTGTAACTGCTCAGAGACGGCTGTAAAGTACTATGGAGTGGCATATAAATCTAAGTGCTCTTGCTCTTGCTATTTTCTCCACTTGGAAATCTCAAAAATTCATTTGTTTTCTTAACTACAGTTAAATGAAGTTAATATGGTTACCATCTGTTTCATTAACTTTAAGAATTACATGATAATAACTTTTGGAGCTCTTGGGGTTACTACATCTGATCCAATTGTAGGTTGTGTGTCTCTCATAGGCAAAGACCTACTGCATTTCCCTTATATATCACATTTTGGAAGAACTTTCTCCAAGGAATACAATTTTGTTCCTGGTCCAATAGATTATAGATAAATCTAATTACCTCAGACTCCTAACATGTAAAAGTCAGAATCTAGAATCTGCTATCCACTTTCCCATTTATTCCCATTTATTTGTATCCCATTTATTCCCATTTATTTGTATCCATTTCATGTATTAATAATCATGTTTATATTTATATCTATTATCTATACATGCTCAACAAAATAAATAAATAAATAAACTAGATTAATCTCTATTGGTTGGAAATGTAGTAGATTTCATCAGGGTAGACATCAAGTGAGAATCCAGGAATAAATTCAATGGTAGCCCTTGGTTTCCATTTTAGCTATTCAAAGGTTGAGGTAAAGATAAACATTTGCTAATTTATTACTCACGATGGTAAAACATGTCATTGTTTCCTCTCTGTTACTAGTGGAAGCGGGAGCAAGAATTTGACTTGCAGTTATTGGAAAGAGCAATGCGCACAGAACAAAAAATTGGAGATAATTGGTTAAAAATCGACCCTGTGACAATAACGGAGACAGATATAGAGCCCGAAGATTACAAGTTGGATATTAGCAAAGAGGTAAGGCTAATTGTTGGCATTGCCTTGCATTCTTGTACTCTCTAAGGGAGAAGGGCAGGGGTTAGACGTATGAAATACAAGTAAATACATTCACTATTTTTCAAGTTTAACATACTATTTTTCCTTCCATTTGTTTTTGTTTTTAGTGTTAATCAATACTTTTCAGCAAGTTTTTAATTTAAGCAAAGCAGGATTGTTTTCTGAGGCATGTACAGGGACCTTCTTTTTGGCATGTGTCTAGTAGCAAGAAAGCCATGTTAGGAAAGTGACTAAAATATTTGAATCTGAAAAGGAAAAATGCATAATTATAGAGAGAATTAGCCCACGCATCCAGTAGAGTTACAAGGATCTCCCAGCTGTCATCAGAAGGACATAAGCAGTATCACCTCACAAACTCAACCCCTTTTTCATGTCATTCTCACGGGCAAAATTTATGTTGGACATCGCTTGCATTGCTCTGATTCTCCGTTCCTTTGCTGTGAACACCAATGCTTACTACAGTATTAAAATAGAGTAAATAAATTTAAAAAAAACAACAAAAACAAAAATGCTATTTGTCATAACTTTACAGAATGGTAAAGTTGCACTGTTTTCTCCAGTAATGGGAAAAAGCAGACCGAAGTAGATCCCAATTAAAATTGTTCTTCAAAGTTTTTACAGTGTTGTTCATCAAAGGAGTAGCGTCACTCCTGAGGGATTCTTTTTAGATTCACAGCTACTGCAACATGGGTAGGTGGAGGCTGTTGCCAGAAGCAACTTTACCCAACTGGTTGGTGTGTTGTGGCTTTGGAAAGAGGAGGAGGAGGTGGAGGATTTCTCTATGGTAACTTTTGATCTTGTCGCTTCCTAGATGGACAGCTGTAATTGCTCTTTAGAAAGCTAACTTTAAACACCACTCAGAAACTGCACTTGGTACAAAATGTAGGGGCCCACCTAATCAGCATTAAATCATCATGTAACAACCCCATAATCCTTTGCAGGGTGAAGTCTGGGAAACTGAATGGAGCTGAGTGGTTACTAGCCAGACATTCCGGTCATCAATGTGGAGGTTTTTTTCAGCAGATATATTCTCAGTGTGCCCAGAGAGAGAAATATTTGCCTCTACCTAGGATCAAACTCACAGCCTCTTGATTGTGAAGTGAGAGCCACACCACTCTATCTAATTAGCATTAAATGCTAACAGCATATTATACATGTACTTGAAACCTTACACTGGTTGCCAGTAGGCTTCTGGATATAATTTAAATACCATAAAGCTGCATATGACTTTATTCCCTGGTACATTCAGAATTGTGCCTCCAATCAGAATCAGCCTGCCCGATTAGACTATTCCAGGAATATTCTACAGGTGAAACTCGAAAAATTAGAATATCATGCAAAAGTTCATTTATTTCAGTAATGCAACTTAAATGGTGAAACTAATATATGAAATAGACTCATTACATGCAAAGCAAGATAGTTCAAGCCGTGATGTGTCATCATTGAGATGATTATGGCTTTATAGCTCATGAAAACCCCAAATCCACAATCTCAGAAAATTAGAATATTGTGAAAAGGTTCAATATTCTAGGCTCAAAGTGTCCCACTCTAATCAGCTAATTAAGCCATAACACCTGCAGAGTTCCTGAGCCTTTAAATGGTCTCTCAGTCTGGTTTAGTAGGAATCACAATCATGGGAAAGACTGCTGACCTGACAGTTGTGCAGAAAACCATCACTGACACCCTCCATAAGGAGGGAAAGCCTCAAAAGGTAATTGCAAAAGAAGTTGGATGTTCCCAAAGTGCTGTATCAAAGCACATTAATAGAAAGTTATGTGGAAGGGAAAAGTGTAGAAGAAAAAGGTGCACAAGCAGCAGGGATGACCGCAGCCTGGAGAGGATTGTCAGGAAAAGACCATTCAAAAGTGTTGGGGACTTTCACAAGGAGTGGACTGAGGCTGGAGTCAGTGCATCAAGAGCCACCACACACAGACGGATCCTGGACATGGGCTTCAAATGTCGTATTCCTCTCGTCAAGCTGCTCCTGAACAACAAACAACATCAGAAGCATCAGCTAAGGAAAAACAGACCTGTTCTGTTGCTCAGTGGTCCAAAGTCCTCTTTTCTGAGGAGAGCAACTTTTGCATCTCATTTGGAAACCAAGGAGCCAGAGTCTGGAGGAAGAATGGAGAGGCACACACTGCAAGATGCTTGAAGTCCAGTGTGAAGTTTCCACAGTCTCTGTTGATTTGGGGAGCCATGTCATTTGCTGGTATTGGTCCACTGTGCTTCATTAAGTCCAGGGTCAGGAGATTTTGGAGCACTTTTTCCACAGACAAGCTTTATGGGGATGCTGACTTCATTTTCCAGCAGGACTTGGCACCTGCCCACACTCCCCAAAGCACCAAAACCTGGTTCAACGACCGTAGGATTACTATGCTTGATTGGCCAGTAAACTCATCTGACCTGAACCCCATAGAGAATCTATGGGGCATTGCCAAGAGAAAGATGAGAGACATGAGATTGAACAATGCAGAAGAGCTGAAGGCTGCTATTGAAGCATCCTGGTCTTCCATAACACCTCAGCAGTGCCACAGGCTGATAGCTTCCATGCCACGCTGCGTTGAGGCAGTAATTGCTGCAAAAGGGGCCCAAACCAAGTACTGAGTATATATGCATGCTTATACTTTTCAGAGGTCCGATATTGTTCTATGTACAATCCTTGTTTTATTGATTGCATGTAATATTCTAATTTTCTGAGATTGTGGATTTGGGGTTTTCATGAGCTGTAAGCCATAATCATCTCAATTATGACACATCATGGCTTGAACTATCTTGCTTTGCATGTACTGAGTCTATCTCATATATTAATTTCACTTTTTAAGTTGCATTACTGAAATAAATGAACTTTTGATTGGCCAGCAAACTCACCTGACCTGAACCCCATAGAGAATCTATGGGGCATTGCCAAGAGAAAGGTGAGAGATAGCCTTTGCATGCTATTCTAATTTTTCAAGTTTCATCTGTATATTCCTGGTTTTTGCTTGTAGTTTTATATAAGTTTTATATAAGGTGCTTGTAGTTTTCCTACTCCCCTGAAATGATGAAAATGAAAATGAAAAAAATGAAAAGAATATTTCTTCAGTATGAAACACCTTTACTACGGAGCTTTTCTCGAGGGTTTTAAATGTTATTTTGAGAAAATACCATCACATAATTTGTGTAGGAGTCAATCAGATTTAAGATTGAATCCTGATTATTTTGATTATTATTTCTTGTTCCGTGTTTGTTTTATGCTGTATGTTGCAAAATGCTGAAAATCTTAGAAGTTGAAGGAAGGAAATCACCACATGCAGAATACCATTAGATTTTGAGGGTTTCTTTTTCCTCCTTAACAAAGTATTTTGAAACCTACAGAGCCATCTTGTGGCCCAAAAGAAGAATATTTTATTTTACTGAAAGATTAAAAAACAGAGTAAATGGCCAGATAAAGAGAAACTAACAAATAAAACAACTTCATTAATTCTAGATATGCCAGCTTGGGCTTGGAATTTTTATCTATATCTGAAGTTGAACTCCTGAAGATTAAAAAAAGAACCTGAAAAGGTTTCTTGATAACAAGAGAGAAATTCTTCTTCTTCTTAAGTTGACTTCTCAAAGTCTCATTATATAGCAACTATACGGAAGCATTTCCCTGAGATTTTTCTCATTAGTATTGTTTGTACATTCCTTTTAGAAAATTACTGTAATTGTGATAAAAAAGGCATCAGACAAATCTGTCTGTATATTCTTTTTGTTCCTTTGGTGTATTTGCACATAATTTTTTAATGTTTTGTATGTAGTATAGTAAACATTTACAATTATTATTATTATTATTATTATTATTATTATTATTATTATTATTATTATTATTATTATTATTTTAAAAAACCATCTCCCCAGTTGTCAAAGCCAGACAAGGTTGCCATTCCAGAACGGTACATTGAGATGGATCCTGAAGACCCCCTTACTCCTGAAGAATTGGAAGCAAGACATCGTAAGGCAGAAAAAATTAAGAATATTCTTACCAGATCAAGGTAAGACTTTGTGCATGATTCTTCTTTTTATCTATATATATATAGATAGATAGATAAGTGAAATATCACTCACACATCATCACAAAAATCTCCAGAACTGTAAAGCCTACAAACTTGAAATTTGGCACATATGTTCCTCTTGGCTTCTAGGTGCTCACTAAAGAAAGGATTTTTCAAAATGACTTTCAGAGCATTTGTATTTCCTATATTATTATTAATATGCTCTGATGCTAAGGAGCTCTACTCCCCCTCCCCACCTGAAAAGAAATTTGTTCCAAATGCAAAACACAAGCAGAGGAGTTTCAATTTTAGTTTCAGAGCACTAAGCAGCTTTAGTACAGAACAGTTGAGCTAAGCCACGCCCAGGCTCCTTGCTGTCTCTTTCTTGCTCACACAGCAAATACTGTTTCAGTTTCCAAACAGCCCTCAACTCTCTCACACACTGACTGGATGCTAGCCAGATGAATACTGATGGATGCTGGTAGGCAGAGGCACATTTCCCCCTCCTTATTTTCCTGCCCAAAAACTAAGTCCGATCTGATAGTTTCGTAGTGAAGCACAGGTATAGAGCTAGATGATAATATATCAGGAAACATGAAAAGCCATTTTATGTACATATAGCCAACTTTATTGCTTCAGTACATCTTGTAGGAAGAGGCTACTGGAACAATAAATCTTGCTTGTTTCTTGCTTCTTCCTTCCTTCCTTCCTTCCTTCTATTTCTTCTACAAGAACAACCCTATGAGGCAGGCTAGCCTAAGAGAGAATTATTAGCTCAAATTCACCCAGCTGGCTTTCATTCCTAAGGCAGGACTAGAATTCCCAGTCTCCTGGTTTCTAGGCCAGCAACTTAACTACTAGGCCAGGGGTGTCAAACTCATGTCATCAAGGCGGCGTCACGTGACGAATTGGGACTTTCCCCCCTTCACTAAACCAGGTGTGGGCGTGGCCAGCACGTGATGCATCTGGCCAAGAGTTTGACAGCCCTGTACTAGGCTAAATTAAGTCCCACTTGGTGATTTTGTTATTTTTCTATTAGCTTCTCTGTATTTTTAATACTCTGAGTATTAATAATTGGTATTGTATTACCAAAAATTGGCAATACACCAATTATATAAATAACTTGTAAAAAGTTATTATAATCCGTAGATTCATAATTTTAGGATAATCCTGAAATCTTTTTATTTCCATGTTGAACATGTATTGGAAAGTACGGTAGCACATTTTTATTTCTTTTCTTTTCTTTTTATGTTTACCCTAGTGTGCACAACCTACAGCCTCCAATTCAGGACAAATACATCTCTTCAAATTTAGATTCACAGCTACATGAGCAAGAACGCATCATTACCATATCATACGCACTGGCTTCTGAAGCCTCTCAGCGGAGCAAAGAGGTAGCAGGTACTGCTCTATTTATAAAGCAGTGGCTGTGACAATGCATTGTTTTAGTTACACTGCTACATAACGTGCATTTACACCTTTCTTCTGGGCTACTGTATGTATTAGGGCATTAAGACCATAACTTTTTATGTTATTTAGGTGTCCTAACTGGATAATTTTCATTACGGAGCTGAACCACTGGATTTGAACCATGCATTGTATTAATCGGTATTCAGTGCTGAGTATAGTTTCATCCTACTTGAGTAGGAAAGAGATGCGACACAAAAAATTTTCTACAGCAAATCTTCATCTGCTACATCACACATTAAAATTAAATGAACATTATTCATGCCCAAAGTTTAGAAAGATTTGCAGTCATCAACATAATAAAGATTCCAAAATATTTGGTAGAAGTTTGAAGATGGAAAATTAGTCAACAATATGTTCCACTTAGTGCTCTGTGAACTGTTGAGCTAGTGGATTGTCTTCATACTGAAGGCAATCCTTGGCTCAGTGAAGGAGCCTTATGCCTTTGGTCAGGCTGTTTCCAAAAGAATCAATATGGCATTGGATGATCGTTATTTTAGGGGTGGGGTTTGCACTGAGGCCTTTGTTTTATCTTTCTATAATACCTCATCTTTTTTTTCTGTTCACATGTTCAGGCTTTTCCATCAAAATGCTGCAGAACTCATAAAAATAAAACAGTGAATTTTGACTGATTGTACTTTTCCAAGATTTAAATTTGGACTTGGAAAATTATTTTTGAAAATTTACTTACTTAATCTTCCTAAAGCTTGATGGGTTTCAGCTAATGTTTTTTAAAATCTTCTTGGAAACTAACAGTATATACAGAAATAGCAGATGAAGTTGTTCTTGCTAAATGGTGCTTCCTTTATACTTTAATATTTCAACATGTTACTAATACAGCATGATATTTTCATTGTATATAGCAGGGCCAGTATTATGTATTGCCTGCCGAGTTAATTTTCTATTTTATTAATTGATTTCAATTTCATTTTCAATTCTATTGTTGAGCTACAGTACAAAATCACATCTACATTTATTTTGTGATGTCAGCAAATGCTCTCTGATTCTTTTGATTTTTTTAAAAATATTATATCACAAATTGGTTATTATAAAAGCCTTCTCAAAAAGTAAGTCAGCACTTCAAGTTAATACCCATGACAGATTCTAGTCCATTTTTAAGAAAATCAGGTTCTATACTTTTGCTAGAATTATTTCCACTAAGATATACATCTTTTGATGCAGATAAGTAGAAAGTCAATCAAGAAATCTTGGTAGAACAAAATGTCTTAGTGAAAGTGAACATATAAATTTGTTTATTCATTAGATTTACATCCCACCTTTCCTTTAAAGCTATAACAACTCTTGAAGTAAATCAGGCCAAAAGACAATTATTGGCTCAAAATCACCCAGCAAGTCTGTATGGTTGTTAGGTTGAAGCTGGCTTGGATCACCACAATATACAGATTCTCAAGAAATTCTACAATGTCACAATATGCTTTAAGAGAACCTCGGTTTACACAGTTTTCCAGTGTGCTTGTCGGCAAGTGGCCACACTCTGATGAATTGGAAAGTATAGTTCTTTCTTCCTTTTTGAGGAAGGCACAACAAATAAAATAATAAAATAAAAATGACTCGGTGATTTTTTTCATATTTTAGAACTAAATTTCCTTGGTATAGAAAGCACATATGGATTTGCAAACAGTATTACAATTCATACCAATGGCTGGCCCTGTTATCTTGTATTCAAGCCCATTAAGCTGTGTATATCTCTGTGTGTGTGTGTGTGTGAAAGAGGAAAAACACAAAGAGCAATTGTGGTGCCTAATTCCTTTGTATGATCCCTTCTAGCTCCTCAGTTGATTTACCCAACTAAAGCACACTCACCTTCTGTACCTCAGCCACTCCCTTTAAGCAATGGATTTCACTACACATTTGTCTAAACACCTTGAAAGTAAGAACTAACTGCTCTTGCTATATTTGCCATTCATGATATGCTTTGCTGATGTTGGAGCTCTCTGTAAATGTAATAATAACTGCATGCAAACTTTAGTGATCTAGAGAATCTTTACTCCTTCAGTTAAGAAAAGTAAAAGTTCTTACAAGGTATTTGCAGAAATTGTCAAGAACTGTTATGAGACTGCAAGTTGTTTTGACTTCCTTATCACTATGATGTTATTTTAAGATGAAACGTGTACAGGTGGCTTTGTAATAGCAGCACCGCATATTGAAGATTACACCATGAAAATGGGAATTGCCGCAAGCCATGTCTTATGGAAACTGGAAAATCCTAAAATATGAAATAACATCTTAATAAATATTAAATATGTAAAATAAATGTTACATAATAAAATACATATTATTATTGGTAGCAGAAATAAAAAGAGCTTTCATTTCCTAATGCTAGGTGATAAATTGAAGAATAGTTATGGCAATAATTATCACAGAAACAAATCCTGCCATAGTTTTGGTGGCTTGCCCTGGCAATAAATCAAGTTTGTATATAGTTTCATAGAGTTATTCATTCTTAAAAATATATTGCCTTTTTTGAAAAGAAAATTATGCTTATTTTCTGTTCTAGTTTTTTTCTGAAGGCATGTTTTTCACATTAGAATATCAGATACATTACTGAATTTTATTGCATATTGAATTTTATTCAATATAGCGCTATGGTAGAATTGAGTGAATTGCACATGCTTGGGAGATTTCTTTTTTGATTAAGACCGGTTACCAAAACAATGTTATTTTGTTTCCTGGGTTTTCTGAGAAATCTCTGTAATATATCAGGTATATAAAAAGCTGAAGAAAAGTGCAATATGCTTTATCGCTGAGTGATATGTTGATCTAATCTACCTACCCATCATAAGCCGTTCCTATTCCTAGTCCAAAATTACCTATGTGCACTATTAGCTATTAACAGCAATTGGGAAATTTATGCTTTTTAGTAAAATTGCTTCATCGATATCTAATTGCATTGTGTTTTTCTTTATGCTAGCCAAAGCAGTAACTGAGCAGTGATTCCTGGAATGTGCCAGTAACAATCGCCTAATGAACAAATGCAACCAGAAAGAAGGAAGAGGCACCCCCAGGCTAGCCTTCTCTCATAATTATTCTTATTTGAACACCTTTTATAAATAAGTATAGAGAACGTTTGTACAACAAAAAAGAAAACAACTTTGTATAAGGAAAATAAAAAAACCAGATAAATTAACAGTATTTTCAACATACTATATATAAAACAGTGTGTTTCTCAACCTTGGTAACTTTAAGAAGATGGACTTAAACTCCCAGAATTCCTGATCCCATTCTGGTGGGGGCATTCTGGGAGTTGAAGTTCACCCGTTGTAAAGTTGCCAAGATTGAAAAACACCAATGTAAAATATGTGCAATGGCCATAATCCAAGCCTATGCAGGTTCTGCTGATACTCATTGATTTTAAAGATTTAATGTGCTACACTAAATGACAATATTGTTTTTAGAAACAAAGTATGTATTAGATTTGTTGTTGAAAAAGGGCTGCATATATTTAAAAGATTAGATGCATGCTATGAAGATGCATCATTATATTCTTTGGATATTTTGTATTTAGAAAGGAAAATTTTGAAAACCATTATCCAGATAGATAGATAGAAAGATAGATAAATAGATAGATAGATAGATAGATAGATAGATAGATAGATAGATAGATAGATATGTTAAAGTGGATAATGGTTTTGTGACCATAATCAGGTGTAATTTTATTGAAGTAATCAACATTTTAATAATTCCAGATTTCATACAAATACAAAAATATGCAAAAGATGGACCCATTTGAATAAATTATATAGCCTATTATAATTGAGAATCATTATAAACCTCTGTCCTACATAACATCACCTATCTAGCAACTCTGTCCACCTGTTGTAAAAAGAAATCCATTTTTTAATATCATCTTTGAGTTTAGGTAATGAAATCTTTGAGTTTAGGCAATGAAATCGGCTCAGTCCAGTTCCTATCCCAATGTAAATGCAATTCTCATGCAATTTCTCCTCCAGCACTAAGATACATATGCATACATTCCCCACATTTGTCACAGAGAAGGCATATGTTATGCACAAAATCTAAATTGTTTTTTATATAAAAAAGACTTGCTGTGGTACATCTGTCTGCATAAGCTGTTCATTTTCGATCCCACTAGGAAGTATTCCATCCAAAAGGTCCTGCCTCCACAACGGGCTCAGCTCACCCACTTTAAAGCAAAATATTTAAAATAACTGATACAATTATTAATATATCATTTTACTCAAATATTTATTTTCTTAATATCTGTATTTTCAAAAGCAGTAAAAATGACTTATTGTCAACTATTTATAATTTGCTGTATTGCCCAGACAATTAAAATATTAAGTATAAGATTTCTCTTCTTAGACAAAAAAGCTAATAAAAGCTGATGTTTTTTTCTTTTAACTGAAGGCTTGTGTGCTATATTAAAAATGTGAGCTGACAGCTGTGTAGTATCTTGTTCATACTACTGCAGAAGTGAGTGTACTACAGCCAGTGCTCTCTTTTTATACCAATTCTATAATCCTAATCATCCAGAATAAAGTAAATATGGATTTAAGCCAAGGCGGTCTCACATTTAGTTTGGAGACCAGATTGGCCTCTGGAAGGCCTCTTCAGACCTGCATTAAATGTCAGGGCACCTTCTCCCATATCTATCTCACTCTTACAGGGGAAAAGAGATTTGATCCTGCTCCCCAACTGTGATCTGAGGTGCTGTGTCTCTGCCAGTAATATCAGCAGGCAAAGAGCAGCTTTACGAGGGCAACTGTAGGGATACGAAGATGTTTTAAACTCTTCCATTCCTCCATTGCAATAATTCTGGCATGAGGGAGACGGCAAAAACAGCTGCCAAATCCTCAAATATTTCCTTGCTGTTAACAGGGTCAGTTTTGGAATGAAAATTAATTTCACCCCTACAGACCAATCCTGGTGAAGATTGCACAATAGGTCATAAAAGGATTGTTTTTTCGTGGCTCAACACAGTCTGTGTGATATGGGATGTGGATTGAAATTAGTGAATTGGTGCAGAGAGAAATATGGCTGTTCATCACAAGATTAGTGTAGTTTTCTAGAAGCCACAGGGTGCCTATGTGTAATAGAAATTGTTTCCTTAAAATTGGCTTATAACTATCCCTACATATAAGCCTTAGTGTATTTTTATTAGAAAATCCCAGTCTAAATTATTGAGACATTCATACCGATAGCTGTTATAGAGATGCAACTAAAGTTGCAAAATCTTTTACATAAAAGATAAAACCTGTAGTTTTCAGCTGGTTACTGCATGGCTTAGTACAGGGCTGTCAAACTTGCGGCCTGTGGTCTGGATGTGTCACGCGCTGGCCACGTGCATGCCCAGTATAGTGAAGGGAAGGAAAGTTGTGATATATCACATGACGCCGCCGTGACTATGTGAGCTTGACACCCCACAATGCACAAACTTAAGGAAATTCCTAAAATTTACTGTTAAAACACATTGTATATGGAGAACAGAATTTCACAGGTAGCAAAGAGTCTGTATTCATGATTTTCTATACATCCTTATAAGCATGGCTATGAATGATGTATTTACATTTTGATGATTTATATCAATGTAGAGAGAATGTAATATAAGAGGAGTTCATGTGTGAAAAAAAGCCTCCATGCTGGCTTTCCAAACTAAGATTTGCAGAGAACTACATCTTGTCCTTTATTTGATGTTTGTTCTTTGAAGAGGCACACACTACATAGCAAACTAATTTTGAGAGTTTGAGGTACTTTAAAAATCTCTTTGTGATGTTGCCTTGCAGCTACCGTTCAATGAAGAAATCTTTCTAGAAGAAGGAAACCCTTTCCGTATTACAGTCCATACTTTTTATGTATTTATTTGTAGAAGTGATTCCCACTTATTTGTTTCAGATTAGAATGGAATTATTATAACAGATGTGGAAAATTCAAATATCCACGAATAAACACTAAAACACTAATACTCAATACCTTGAGAAGCACATACAGCTCCATGTGAAAAACAGGCTAATTTAATTTAAACCAAGATCGGAATGAAGTAACATCATCTCATTTTACATTTGTAAAAGTCAGTGATTGTTTTCTGTGTTTAGACAAATTTCTCCACCTATCCAAAATGATAACATAATTTTTCTTACAGCAAAATTGACTCTCAAAAAATTTATAAAAATGATTATGTTAACTTTTCCCTTATATTAATTGTGTTTGTTGAAATCTAACACTGCATTGCTAATTGTTTCCTTAAAGTTGGTCAACAATATGTAATTGGGCATATTTATTCTAGCAACTAAAGAAGAATTACATAAAGAAAAACACTAATTTTTTGTTTTCCTTTCTGTCATTAAGAGATACAATTTCTACCTGACTGTGTCTTTGATCAAATAGTAACTGAATTGAAAATTATTTTTTGAACTTGTATTCTATTTTGGCTATATTTAGAAACTATTCTTGATAAATGTATTTAGAAAATGCAATCTATTTTAATTGAATACTGCCAATGTCAAGCATGTAACATTTTGTCAAAATGATATTCTTTTATTTTTTTTCTTTATTAAAATGTTTTGCAAGAAATTATTAATTTAAATGAAATGTAACAATTTGGAGACAATATATATGTACATATTAAACTGTTAACATTATATTTGATGTGCCTTTGGACTTTTGACATTTGTTCTTCAAATTTTGGCTACAATTGAATTTGGATTTGATTTTTACTGTCAGATTGAACTACATCACAGTTTTTCTCTGCCTTCATCCCACAGGATTGCACGTCTTTTGTATCCCTAGCATAGAACTCAAGTAAGTTGTTGAGTTCCTTGGCCAAACCATCCAGTGGGCCACTGATTCCTTACCTCTATGTTACAGACGTTGTGCTTCTTAATGATATTATATTAAAACTTCTTCATGAAATATGGATTGGAAATAGCTTTTGCTTAATTTGTAAGAGCTTTGCAAACATCAGTTTATCTCTTGGGTTAGGAAAAGGTCCATGAGATTCAGAAACATATCTCAGCACTGTCACTATTTTTTTTATTTATCTCATTAATTTTAAATTGCGCTCTTCCAGCAAAAATTTTCTGGTAAATGTTCACTTCCATTTCCAATCTGAGTTTCCCAATTTGCAGGCAGTGTTTTCCTGTCTGCATATAACTTGGGTTCACATTAAGGAGCACTGTGAATGTATTGCTGCTTATTCCCATTTATAAGCAACAATGAAGTATATTTTACTTTATTTTTATTTTATTTGTAGGGTTTCCTGCCTGAGCAAGGGAGAGCTAGAAGACCTCAAAGGTCCCTTCCAATCCCGTTATTTTATATATATAGGCTGTCCTTGTTTTTTTTTGCTTAATTATTATTATTCGTCTTTTAATGACCTTATAATCCTTTGCATTGGGGTGGAGTCGGGGCAACTGAATGGAGTTGAGCGTTGCCTCCCTGTCGCCAATGCAGAGT